>NC_046313.1:85796316-86058628 GCF_009819535.1 Lacerta agilis | reverse complement strand
GTGCCATTTAAAAAAAAGAACAGATATAAAGCAAATTTGGGTTAGAGGTTCCATATGTTGTTGTTAATATGCTACTGCAAATCCATGCCCATGTCTAATGCAGTAAGCCTGTAACTTATGCACATATAACTGTAATTTTGCACATATAACTTGTACGCATTCGGCTGTGCGCACTTGGCAACAACAAATTTTTTAAAAATAAAATAAAAAGGGGACGGAATAGGGAGCGGGATTCCAGGAAAAAGGACTTTGACAATCACACCTCCTATTGCATCCAATGTGTTTTGACTTTTAAGCGCAATCCTCAGATCATAACCCCCATGTAAGCTGAGGACTTATTGTACTAGAAGTGCTTATGAACTGAATGTGAAAGAGTATAATTATTATTATTAGTAGAGCTCGGTTTTGAAAACATCAAATGTGGCAGTTGTTTCTCCCCCTCCCCCATGCAAGTTCCCAAAAATGTACATCACTTTCAAGATTATTATTTCTGCCATAGGTAAACTTAGCTAAAGGGACACAGAGACTACTCAATGCTTATCAATCTGAGTTTGAAAGCCACCTTGAAGATAGGGCAGCTATGCACATGGGATATGTAAAGAACAGGAATAAGCAGCTGTTCCATCTTCTTCACTTGACTAACACCCCAGAGCTGCCTAATCCTATTTTTAAACAGTTTACACCTGAGAGAGACTTTCCCCTCCCAAATGGCCAGTAAAATCAAGTGGCAGTAATTGCTGTGAAGTTTGAGATTTCATATCTCTTCTTCTTCAACAACCTACAGATTGTTCATTAAGAAAAAGGAACAAAGATTTGCACATTACTTCCAATGAGGTTTAAAGGAATTACTTCAAAAGATACGATAATATTTCATTTTGTGTTCCAAACCAGTTAGAACTAATTTTGTACAGTGGGGTATCTGAGAGATGTTCGCAAGGATTTGAGATCAGAAGCAGAGTCTTACAAGTAATGAGTGACGTGGAGCAAACACAGCAAAGGTTCTTATAGCACCTTGGCTACTAACAAAGTTATGATGACAGAGTTGCATCCAATGCTGCTGTTCCACTGGCAGGTGGAACATCTCCTTCCTCTCTGCTGCAGCCCCCATGCACCTTCAAAATCTGCTGCAGCCACCCAGAGCACATTTTGGGGTGCACATGTGCTGTTCTGTGAGTTCTTCCTCACTCACAAGCCTATTATGAGGGCCATTTGGGGGGTTTCTACCAAAGGGGTACATTAAGTGATCCCCACGCTACATAACAATAACAATAATACCCTGTGAATTGTACCATTGTAATCAGATGGTCTGCATCACGTTTTGGAGTTAGTGAGTGAAGGACAGAGAAGAGAAGAGACTTAGTAAGACCAGCTCCTCCGGATGCAAAATAAAACCTGGAACTCAAGTCTGAGGCTTGGCACAGCTGCAAACACAGCTGCAACACAGGATCCCTTGTGGTGTGAGAAATCACAGAAAAGGCTGTGTGTTGTTATTCAGAGGATCTCTCAGAATGACTGACAGAGAAAATGCAAAGGTGTAGCAAGTTGCTTCATTTTTCCCCTTTGGAAAATTTTGCTTATATAAACTGCCCTGCTAGAAAACTCACTAATGTGCATTGGTTACAATACTAAGATTTGGCTGTCTTTACTTAGGCTGGCAAGTTAGAACAAATTTAACTGAAATTTGCACCAACCAAATTTGCACTTTGGGACCTGGCAGTCAATAGCAAAAGCCCCAATACACACACACCACCCAAATAAAACTTGCCCCAGCCCTTTAGGTCTTTACTGGGCCAACTAGAGCAAGGGAGGATGCAATGTGAGGTTTCCCTGGTGCCTCTCTCACCTTTAAAATCCCTCACACTTTCTGCTTGCTACAATGCAGTCCTTTCACCAAAAAGGCTTGGACACAGAAATACAAAATATCAAAGAAAAGAAAGAGGCATTCAGGATTGATAAGAATGAAAGTCCTGAAATGTTTTGCTATACAGATTTGCCACGGAGACAGAGGTCTAAAACCATCTGTATGCATATGTTTAGATTCTGACCACACTTATTCTGCATGTGTGTCTTTTGGTTTCTTGATTCCCAGAAAATGTGTTTAGAATAGGATTAGAGGCAATGTTTGTGAAGTATCTTTGTAAAAGGACATGTGGCTTAAATTTGATTAAAAAAAGAAAGAAAGGAAGGAAGGAAGGAAGGAAGGGAGACTCAAAAGCTTGAAAAGCTCTTTCTGAAAGAAAATGTGTGGCCAACAGCTCTACAATGCCACCAAAGGCCTAGAGAAAATTTACATGGATACTGTAGACTGGAATGGACTCTATATCAGTCCACTGAAAACTATGGCCAGAAAGGCCACCTCGATTGTACTGTCACCATCCCTTCTGTTCAACTGGGCTACGTACCGCCCTTGTATCCCTGAGGCAAAGGCTTTGAGACGGACATCTCACATAGCGACCTGCGATCCAGATCCAATGTAATCTGTGGCCCAATTGCAGCTGGAATCCAATACGGGCACGACTTTCAGTTAGCCTCATATCTTAGGAATTTGTTCGTACCCACCTATCAGCGTTTATTTACCAAAGCTAGATAGATTAAATGTATTTCCATTGGAAGTTCTAAATGGCAGACTGAGAGGCATCGCCTATCAGAATAGGCTTTGTTTATGTTCTCAGGACGTCGACTGCATGAACCATATACTACTGCATTGTGGGCAGTATGAGCAAGCAAGGGATCAACTGATCAAACCCTTACTAGCAAATTTGCCAGGAAAATCTGAAGCCTCCCATATTAAATACCTTCTGGAGGACAGGTCAAATTATACTGACCGTGGCAAAGTTTTTTGGAGGTCGCAAGAAACAATGACCATCATGATCTAGACATAACAAAATGACTACCTCAGTGTCTTTACCTGTTTGGTTGTCTTAACTGTATCTTGTTTTGAAACTGTTTTGTGGGTCTATGGACTGCAATACACACACACACAGAAAGAGAGAGAGAGAGAGAGAGAGAGGAGAGAGAGAGAGAGAGAGAGAGAGAAGCAACAGTAACCACTCTGACGCAGGTGGCGCTGTGGGTTAAACCACAGAGCCTAGGGCTTGCTGATCAGAAGGCGGTGGTTCGAATCCCACGAGGTGAGCTCCGTTGCTCGGTCCCAGCTCCTGCCAACCTAGCAGTTCAAAAGCACGTCAAAGTGCAAGTAGATAAATAGGTACCGCTCGGCGGGAAGGTAAACAGCGTTTCCGTGCACTGCTCTGGTTCACCAGAAGCGGCTTAGTCATGCTGGCCACATGACCCGAAAGCTGTACGCTGGCTCCCTCGGCCAGTAACGCGAGATGAGCGCCGCAACCCCAGAGTCGGACACGACTAGACCTAATGGTCAGGGGTACCTTTACCTTTACCCACTCTGAAAAGAGGAAGCACCATTTTAAATTCTAGTGCATTTATTTTTGTATGGAATATACAAGTAGCAAATGTATTTTAGAATAAAAACAAATTATTGCTAATTGAGTAGCTGCACTATTGAAGACAATATAGGTTCAGTGCAAGAATAAGGTACCTATGCACTTAGATCATGGAATGTAATGTTATGAAGCAGTGTTTTAATGATTAATCCATCCTTCCTTCTCAAAGTACCATTTTCAGCCACTATTTCATTGCCCCAATCAGTTTTGAAATTAAGATAGTATTTATCTGCAGAACATCTCCATGGTCATGGAAACCAGAAAGGGTTCCAAACTGCAATCACCATGACGTATAAATTATAAAAGATTGCAAACTGATTCACAATTAGGTTAGAAGTAAACAGCAACCACACTAATAATAAACAGGACTTTTAAGGAGGGGGGGGAGAGTCTGGCAGGTTGTGTTTGAAACAGTTTACTTTTAGGGGGGGAACTTTCAAGCCAAGTGTGTCAATTGCCATTTTCTGCTGTTCAATAACACCAAATGAAGTATGAATCAATTTTGAATCTGATAAAGAAATACTGGAACCCAATCTTTTCAGAGCAAAAATAATGCCACTAAGCATTTAATACTGAACAAAAACTCAGGATCAAATAAAACTACTGAGTATAGCAGGCTGTGAAAATAAAGGTTTATAATCAGCATCCAACATAAGAAGCACACCAAGTTGTAAACTCCCAGTATGTTGTGAGAAATTAACGGCTTTTGTGAGGCCCAAAGGTTTTTATTTGCACCCCACATTTCTTCAGTCGTGGAACTCATGAGAACCAGTGTGGTATAGAGGTTGGAAAAACTGTAATATTCTCTGTAATATTCTCTACTTTCCTTTCTTAAATCAGTTACTGATCCATAAGTATAATTGTTTAATTGACACTGAAATGGAGAATGCCTATGCGTATTGCTGAAAGGGTTTAACTGGAAGATTCTATTGAGTCTAAAGAGAAGCAAGAGGAGCTCTCTGAGCTCCTTGACAGGTTGTTAATTAACTGTTATTGTTCTCTGGTAGCTCTGAGGAGGTGTTTAACTTTAGATCACATGGGAGGCCGCTGAATTGCAAATTCGCCACCTTGGAAGGGTGGTGGCTGGAGACTTTGTTCCTAGGCTCCATGGAAGTAGGATGTAAATAATGAAGCACTTCAGGAACACACAGCCTCTGACTGTAATGGGGGCAAGAATCATAGAATCTTAGAGTTGAAGGGACCCCAAGGGTCATCTAATCCAACCCCCTGTAATGCAGGAATCTCAGAGAGACAAATTTTGATCTAGATTCTGATGCTGAGCCTATGCTGAGCCAATGCTGCCCTAAGCCTATGTTATGGAACTGTTTGGGTGTATCATTTACTTTTTTCTGTTTTGAAGAAAGTTCTACAAGTAAAGTTTTGAATAATATCTAATAGGTCTAGACAATGTTTCATTCCAAAAAGAGTCTGTTTTTTTCATCCATTCTCTTCAAGCTGTGCAATATTAATACCAGCAATAAAGAGTTCCTGTACTCTTACACCATGACTGTTGATTTGGAAGTTCACTTTGAAAGTCCAAATACACAATGTCAGCTCCTAGCCACATGCTTACTGACTCTCTGAAAGGACTCTAAAAAGTTAGTCAGACAATATTAACCCTTGAATAAGCCATGTTGGTCCTCAGCAAGATGTGTTCTTCTAATATGGTAATTTTGTCTTTAATAATGCTTTCCAACCATTTCCCCAAAACTAAGCTAATCAGCCTGCAATTTCATGGATCACTTTTTAAAAGTTGGTGCTACACTGGCAACTTTCCAGTCCTCAAGTATGGAGGCTGATCTTACAAACAAGTTACACCTGTTTTTTGTAATAAAGTCAACAGCTTCACGTCTGAGTTCTTTAAAAACTCTTGGAAGGGTACCTGACTTGGTGATTTGTTGGTTTTTAATTCATCAACTCCTGACATATCCAGTTAAAAGGATCAGGTAGCAGATGATATGAAAGAGACCCAGCAAATCTACTGCCAGTCAGGGTAGACAATACTGGCTTTGTACAAGGCAGATTCCTATGTGCCTTTCTTCCTAAAATAAGCTGCCACCACAAGAACGGCTGTGAATTCATTTGTTTCTGCTAGTCGATGGCTCATAAAATTTGACTTTTCAGACACAGACATAAGAGGCACAAGTTTCCTCAAAGTCATAGCCAAAATGGATTAAAAAAACCTATACTAACAATGGTCAATGATTTGACTGCAGTACATAGGGACAAACATTCTGCTAGCCAGAGATATGGTAGCAATGGGAAACATCTGTTCCTTAAAACATGTTGCAAATTTACATTTTCAAAAGCTGTTTTCTCAGAACGCCATGGTCATTGCCAAATTTCCCCCTCAAAATTCTTTCACATACTTTACATTCTCATGTGCATTTCTGTTTAATTATTCTCTTTTGTATTGAAAACAAATATGAAAGTCAAGTAAAGGTCACCCATGAAGCATGAATGGACAAATCACGTGCACACGAGGGGCCCAAGGTAAAGACACCAACCCATAGCTGAACAATATGAAATCATGCCAAAGGTGTAAAGAAATTGCAAAAGACCTTAATTACTCCCCAATACTCCCAAGCTGCAGTGTTATAAAGGCACAAGCATTATTAAGATTTATTTTTTCATTTTTCATTTTAACTTCAGAGTTTCTTTGCATGTTTTAACTACAAATTTTCAAAGGAATGGTCACAGCTCAGTAGCAGATTACATGTTCTGCAAAGAGAAGGTCCTCAGCATTACCAGGCAGGGCTCAGAGAAAACTTCCCTTCAGAGGCCTTGGAGAGCTACTGCTACTCAATGTAAAACAGGGGGGGGGGGAGAACCTGATGCCCTCCAGATTTTGTTGGACTAAATTCTCATCAATCCCTGCCAGTACAACCAATGGTTAGGGATAATCAGTTTAATAAGCACGTTTCTCCGCCTCTCAAATACAGTGGTGCCCCGCTAGACGAATGCCTCGCTAGACGAAAAACTCGCTAGACGAACGGCATTCGCTAGCGGAAGGCTGCCCCGCAAGACGAAAAAGTCAATGGGGCTGCCTCGCAAGACGGGGAAAAAAAATTCCGGCGCGAAAACCTCCGCGCTGCATTGCCGCTTCGCTAGACGAAAAATTCGCTCTACGAAGACACTCGTAGAACAAATTATTTTCTTCTAGCGGGGCACCACTGTAAATAATACTGAGCTTGAAAGATTGGTGGTCTAATTGAAACTGTCTGCAAGTCGGAGCACAGCACATTCATAGGTGAGATAATGGGATAATCCACTTGCAGGTGGAAAGGAAACACTAGCCGAGATACAAAGTACTGTATTCACAATGAATTCTGGGAGCAGATGGCATTTTAGGCTTATGTTTCTTCAAAAGCACCCCCCACCCCAATTCCACAGCATCTAAACATAGCTCAGATGGTTAGAGTGTGGTGATGATGATGTCAAGGTTGCAGGTTCGATCCTCGTAAGGGACAGCTGCATATTCCTGCAGTGCAGGGGGTTGGAATAGATGACCCTCAGGATCCCTTCCAACTCTACAATTTTATGATTCTATGACTTCCCAAAGCAGACTGCAATATGCCATTAAACTCTGCTGTTCTCTGCCCTGTAGTTACCTATATAAATGAAATCCTCTCACCTTCAATGTTCATCTTACACTTATGGTTCCATGTCCTGTGGTGAGAAAAGGCAATACAAACCCAAAAGGTTTTCATGCAAACAAACCTGCTTGAAGATTCAGAGAACTGATGGGGGGTAGTAGGAAACAATCCTCTGACTTCAGAGTAATCAGGAGGTTGGCTTCCTCCACAATCGAGAGCGTCTATTTTGAAAGAGGAATCTGTATGGGGGACCAAGTCTGTTTGTTCTTCGACACTCAGTTTTTCTCCTAGAAAAGAAAGAAAAGCACAACCTAAAGGAAAGGAAATTGACTGTTCAATTGATTTCCCCCCCCCCCCCAGCAATGTTCCTGCAGTCTTCTGTGTATAACTAGAACACGCAGAAATGAAAACACTGGGCTTTTGTGACTTGCACATTGCACGGCCCTTTTAAAAATCCATACTTTATAATATATTTCTTGTGGTGAGACTTCAACAACTGTTTTAGCAATGTCTCCATATATATCTGTCTCCACAGAGGCTCAGCATTAAAGTGAAAGGAGAAATTACAAGGAAGAGATTTCTCTCCCTACTGCAAAACAACAACTACTGCACAAACAGCCAATGCATGCATGTGTTGTTGTATGAGTGAGATTTTTTTTTTAATTTTCCAATCACAAGATGAAACTAGGATAGAGAAAACTAGAAAAAAGAGCACTCTCAGTGATGGCTCTGAATTATTCTCCTAATCACTGAACACAGAAGTCATGTGGTGTTAAAGCTTTGTAACGCAAATATTATCTGGGTGTTCTTCAGCAAAGCTTTAGAATTACCACTGTTAGTCCTCTGCATAGCACAATTAATGTCCAATGGCTTGGCTCCCAAAGTGCAGTTGCATGAAGGGAAGGTAATTTTGCTCATGCAAGGAAGAATCCACAGTTTTCACCAATTTCTCCGCCCTGCTTCAGTTTCTAACCCCATCCTTCAGGAGCAGCTTTTCAAGAAGGCTAGGGTGGGTGGGGGCTGCAGTGAAATGGGAAAGGCAATAAAGCTGCAAGTGGAAGTTAGGATCCAAGCCAACATATCAGCACACAATATTACAGTACATTAAAAAAAATCCTGTTGCTCAAATGCTTATGATCTCCATTTTATGAATGGAGAACCAGGAATGATACACCTTGACAGAACATGCCAAGATAGCTCATCGTTGAGCTGTAACAAACCATGGTAATCAGAGGTCTAAAGCCATTCAATAGACCTTATTGGCTTAGGTATAATTCTTCATTGTGGATGGATACAATTAGGTATTCTTTCACCTATTGTTACTGAAGAGAAAATAGTGTTCTCCATATGTTGTTGAATTACAGCTCCCATTGTCCTTGACCATGCCATGCTGGCTGGGGCTGATGTACGACAACTCCCATCAGTACTACAACAACATATGGAGGGAACTATGCTGATCCTTGATCTCATGGTAAACCCTTTCCATAGTATTGCAATGGAATAATAGTGCACGCTTGGCAAATCCACACCGGGATCAACTCCCGCCTGGAAACCAATGTCCCCACTGTGGAAGGACGTGTGAATCCAGAATTGGCCTCCACAGTCGCTTGCGGACTCCTTGTTAAAACCATGTTTATGGAAAACAATCTTGCTCGGCTATGAGTGATCGCCAGAGAAGAAGAAGACAACTCCCATCAGTACTACAACAAGGGAAACAGTGTTGCCCTAGAACAGGCTTCCTCAAACTCGGCCCTCCAGATGTTTTGAGACTACAATTACCATCATCCCTGACCACTGGCTCTGCTAGCTAGGGATCATGGGAGTTGTAGGCCAAAAACATCTGGAGAGCCAAGTTTGAGGGAGCCTGCCTTAGAATATAAGCTGCATAAAGCCGCTAGCCAAATTTTGTGGCTTGCCAGATATTTACCAGTCCCAAGGCAAGCAATACAGACCTCTGGTGATTTCTGGTGGCCCGTGATGGGCCACCAGAAATCACCAGAGGTCTGTATTGGGACATCAGTTGCGCAGGCCTGATTTAAGATATGCCTTGAAACCAAAGGGGATCTAGCGGCACCCACATTTCAGTTCTGCCTCTGCTGTGAACCCACACTTTGATTCCCAATTCTTTGTAAACCGCTTTGTGATATTTTCTGGTGAAAAGTGATTTATAAACTTCCAACCCTACAATTTTATAATTCTATGAAACAAATGAGCAAATAACACTACAATGCAATCAGCTGGGATAGCTAAGTCTATAGAGCATGAGACTCTTACTCTCAGGGTCATGGGTTCGAGCCCCACATTGGACAAAAAGATTCCTGAATTGCAGAGGGTTGGACTAGATGACCCTTGTGGTCCCTTTCCAACTCTACAATTCTATTATTCTAATACATACAGCATCACCATGCTTTTAAACAACTATGCCATCTGTTGTAAAGGAGATAATTGTGAACATTTGTTGACCTTGTAGGTCACCCTCATATTGTGGCTTTTATTATGTTATCTAAATGTGCTGATAGGTTTGATAGGTTTTTTTTGCAAAACAATCCACCTAAAAAGAGTGCAAGAGAGAGGAATGTAAGTTTGGACTTCTTCCATCCAATAATATTTCGGAATATACAAAGCAGGACAACTATCGCCAAACAGGCTAAACGTGATAACTTTTATTCTTGGAAGCATCTCAGCTTGCTTTGGCTTCAAGAACTGCATAAGATGTCAGCGATAAGGTTCAAAAAACATCTTGGTATTTCTATTTATTTTTATTCAAGAGGGCTTTTGCTAAGTGAAACAGGTCAAGAGCCTCTGACAGGACAAAATAGCAATCTTGTTAACTTGAGAAGGGCTGGGGTTTAGACAACTTAAATGAAACCGACTGCCAACATGAAAATGCAAAAGATGCAGTCAAAAATGAGGCTCCCCATATATGGGATAAAAATAACAACCATAATAATTTTAATAAC
This sequence comes from Lacerta agilis, assembly GCF_009819535.1. NCBI lineage: Eukaryota > Metazoa > Chordata > Lepidosauria > Squamata > Lacertidae > Lacerta > Lacerta agilis. The sequence goes on along the minus strand of NC_046313.1, from coordinate 86,048,611 downwards.
AAACCAAGATCAAAAACCACAGTTTGATTCTGGTTTGCATTATCTGACTTTGATTAGAACAGCCCAGAGTTTCTGAATTCAGAACACATAGAATCTCCAGCTGATGTATGTCTGAACCAGCCTGGGATCTGAAAAAGATTATTATGAATTACTGGTAGTCAACACACAATAAAAATAAGGTTCAGTGTAATAAGAACACCCAATTCACCCCTGAGCCCGAAGTCCACAACGTACTAAACTGTACCACACATTTCAGGCCCCATTGTGGTTAAAGTGTCCAATAAGCAAGGAGCAAAAATGCCTTCCTATGTCAAGGGCTAATAAGGAAATCTGAAGTTTCCAACAAGTGGTTTTACGTGCTCACATTTAAAAGAGAGTGGATTCTAATGAAACACTGACAATGGCCGATATTGAAATACAGTAAGCCCACAACTTACATGCATTTAATGTGTGCATTCAGCTTTACAGGCTTGGCAAAAAAATAAGAAGAAAGGGGGCGGGGGCAGAAGTCCAGGAAAAAAGACTCTGGCAATCCTACCCACCACTGGTGTTTTGGCTACAGGTATATGCAATTTTTGCTTTAGGACCAATCCCTGGAATGTAAGCCTCGCATAAGTTGAGGACTTATTGTACTACCTTTCCAGACTCAGCTTAGAATACACTTACATAAATACAATATCATCTGGCTTAAAGTTAGGCAAATATTTCAGAAACCTGTCAAACCAAGCCCTTGGAAAAACAAGCTTCCGTTCTTTGAACAATTAATACCCAACATTAATTTGCCTTAATCAGCACTGCCTACCAGTCTCCATAGGTAGTTCTTGAGAAGTTGCCTCTTCCTGCTCTTGTCCTTCCTCCTTTATTTTACTTGCATTTTTCTTTCTCTTATTCACTTGGTCAATTAAAGCCTGAAATTCAGCTTTATGTTTTTTTCCTGAAAAACAAAATCACATTGGCACATAAGGAGCGAACGGAGTACATAGAAAGTGCTGGTGAAGCACTGATACTGGCTGGGGCTGATGGAAGTGGGAAGCTAGACCATCCTGAGGGCACCACGAACAAGGCTCCTCTAATTACTCATTCACTTTGAATTTCAGGTGCATTTTCACCTAAAGCGATTCACAGCAACTGATCCTCACAACAAACTGGTGGATGCTAGCAATTACACCAGGCAATATAAAGTTGTATATAGCCACTTGCCCATGGCTAAGAGCAATTACTATCAGTCAAAAAGACAGGAGAGGGTTTTAAACAATAATAAAAATAGAAAGAGGTGGCACTCCCTTCCTCCTTTTCCAGGCTACAGGTGCATCCCAAGAGGTGGCAAAAAATAATAATGGTTTGTTGGCTAGTAACCTTTCTGGACTTATTTGCAAGGCAAAACTATTTTCTGCTCTTAATGCAATTTCATTCATTGCTCCTACTTACTGTGGAAATAATGAAAATGGTTTTTAATCTTTTATTTTTATGTTGTGAACCACCCTGAGATCTACAAGTGAAGGGCAGTGATTTAGTAAATAAAAACAAACAATGCTGTTGTAACTCACATTAAATGACACTATGGAAATATCACAAATACTGCTTTGACAGAAAGAGTTCTTTACTTAAAAATCACTGATTTCGCAACAAGCTTCACACCGGCCAATTTCATTGTCCAGATCTTTAATGCTGGTAGTGCTGTACCCATCAAAAACAATAGTGACATTTCCATCTGTGACTGATGTCAAATGTGATTCTGATACACTCATTTGTGGGAGGGAAAGCATTACAATTAGCAGAAGAGGGGGGATGAGACATTCACTGCTGATATCACAGATATCCTGGTCCTTCCCATGTATCTTGGAAATGATGCAGGTCACAACATCCTCAAAATATCCATCTTACTGCTCCTGAAAATGCTATGAGTGGTTGTGCTTCAATCAGCTCTATTCTTGGAAGGTACGTATATCCCATCTCTATTCCATCTCCTTGCCAAAAAACAAACAAACTATATTGCCCAAAAACAAAACAAAAATGTCCTCAAGGATTAGCTTGAGGACAGATCAAGTGCAAAATACTGCCATCTGTATATGATGAAAATCTAGACTGATGCTGTGAATTGCCGCTTGTGCAGATATGTGTGATACAGAGAACACTTGGAGATAACCTAACCAAGTCCAAAGACATGGGGATATTAACTTTTGCATGAGGAAAAGTTTGCTCGGTGGTTTGCAAACACTACAGTGGAAGAACCTGCACAAATATGTCAGCAATTATTAGTGAGGAAAGGGTGAATAAGCAGCAGTAACGCATATGCTCATTCATTTAAACTGGTTCAATTGCTTCGCAGTATTCTTTCGAAGGCCTTTATGGATGGCTTTCAATAGAGCTCAACAACAGAAAATTATCACCTTTCCCTTCTTGCGTGACTAGATATTGGTAAGTGCTGAATACACAACAAAGAGGCATCTAATTAGAATGGTACTTTTTTGAATAGATGACATTAAGGCAATCTTAGACTTTTCTCTTCTGCTGTAATGGGGAAGAAACACACAAACACACACACACAGAGAGAGAGAGAGCGCCGCTGCGTGGGTTGTTGATTTTCTTATAGTTCCTGCTGCTAAAAGGACTGATGTAACTAGACTGTATTTTTACTGAAATATTTCAGAGGAGCTTCACCTACACAGCCCACATAGCAGTGTTATCAATTTATCAAGAGAAGCATGTCCATCCTGCTCAGCTAAAATGCTCCAATGCACAGGTCTAAAATCTCTGCTGAATTTCCCTCCTGAGCTTCTCTGCTTTATGAGCAGCAGATCTCTTGTCAAAGACATCAATTTAACCAGGATATTACTGAAGGGAATATATGTGTGTGTTACATACAAATTCTACTCTCTGTTAGCAGAGTATTCAGGGTACTTATGATGACTGCATTCATGTCATCATCTTCCGGTATTCTGTGAAAGCAGTGCTTCTCCTTTTGGATATCCCTAATCCTCTCATTAAAGAGTTTAAAAAATGAGACAGCAGCTCAGTTTAGAAGATTATCTGTACTGGGCATAACCTTCATGTTCCATCAGAACACATTATGTACCAAAAAGTGTGGGGAAATACATCATTTAAAGGGCTCATAGGGAGACAAAACATAACTGTTTAAAAGTGATTGTAGTGTTGAAGAATACTGACTCGATATTTGGTTTGTTCCAAGGCCAAAACTATTTATTTGGCTTGTGAGACTAAAATCTTTGAAATGAAGAAAAACTGGGATAAATAGGACACTCATTCCTTTTAAAAACTTAAGAAGTCTGAACCGCAAAGCATAGGATGTAATAAAACTTCAGAAACAGTCTTTAAAGTTCAGATTTGTCAACAAAAAAAAAGTGACTGCTCCAAAAAATCCACTAAGAATCTCTGAGATGGTGGAGGGCTCTGGTGAAAGAGGAGATAATAATTTGATTAATGACAATGTTGATAATAAATGATATAGCAGCCCTCAGCAACTTACTTAAAAGGCACTTTTGAAGACTTCGCAGGATAACTGTATTTTGTATGCAAGCACAATACACATACTCTGCCTTCTCAGAAATCCATCCAAACAGGCCATCCACGGAGACTCTGAATGCCAAACCATCCATAAGCAGAATGCCAAGCAGATGGACAGGCTACATTGTTTGCTGCTTATTCCAAAAATGGGAAAATGAAATGTTTTCCCAACACTATTTGACAAACAGCATTAAAAAACAACAGTCCAACAATAAGGATGCAACCCTTCTTTCCTGTGACAATCTACTGCTAACAAACAAACAAGCACACACGCTTGTGCTAGTCATACACCTGTAGAAATCTTTAAGAGAATTATGCAGAAGAGTATTTGACAATACAACTGACAAATAATAAATTCTACTGGAACCCAGGGATGACACAGGAAACAATTCCGCCTATATCAGAGCAAGAAATATTAAATATCTGCATTGTGCCTCTTTTTTCCCCTAGTGAAACTAATGCCAGCTCGCTCTCTCTTTCCCCCCCCAAGGGGATGGATTGTTCGAGAAAATGGCATGTGGGAAATGCTTAAACACATCTTCACTGCTGCCACCACTTGGATCAAAATCAAACCCCACACCCTACCGAAGATAACTGCTTCTAAGTTTTAACAAACAATTATTAACACATTTGGGAGATCAGGTTTGGATTTTCCATGTCACGTCTGTTCTGGCCCTAAGACAGTACAGTGGTACCTCGGTTTAAGAACTTAATTCATTCTGAAGGTCCGTTCTTAAGCTGAAACTGTTCTTAACCTGAAGCACCACTTTAGATAATGGGGCCTCCCGCTGCCGCTGCGCCGCCAGAACACAATTTTTGTTCTTATCCTGAAGCAAGTTCTTAACTGAAGCGTTATTTCTGGGTTAGCAGAGTTTGTAACCTGAAGCGTATGTAACCTGAGGTACCATTGTAATTGTCTATGGTCTGTTGTTATTACTGCTACATCACCCTTCAAGAAGCTTAAGGCAGTGTGCAGGAATGTCACCCTCTTTGAATATTACAACCCACCCTCCGTTTCTCCATCCTAAGCTGGCACTCTCTCTACTACCCCACATTGCATCCTGATTGAATGCTCCTAAAGACATTGCCCACACTTCCTTAGTTTTGGTCTCATTAACCTAATGGTTTAAAAATAGGGCTGGGAAACCTGCAAATTTCGCATGGCTTCAAAGAGTTTAAGCACCAGCTACAATTAGCTACATTGGCTATGTATCTTAAATCTTTAAGCTAAGGGGGGAAAAACATTTGCACAAACTGTAGCGTGACATTTGCTGTTTTCAGAAACATTATAAACAAAACATGGATTAGCTGTGGCTCTCTAGCAGCCTGTCTCGTTCCAAGCTGAACCTTCTGCATACCCAAGCCTAAAAATTTATTACAGCACATTCTGCCAAAATATCTTATTTACATAACAGAAAAATAAAATAAAAATAAACCCTTCGTGTTTTCAAGTACCAGTGCTACTATTGCCAAGTGATCTGAAGAAAATAAAAAATGAGCTTCTTATGAGATACTAAGTCAGCCTTCCTGGTCTAAGGGCATGCATTCCAGAGAATTTAATTCTAGGCAAATGGAAGAAAGAGAGGATTGCATGATACAGAATGTAGGGGGTGGACCAGAGAAGACAATACTGAGACATACCCTGTGGGTCTATCTAAGCCAGTATTCTCTGCTCTGCCTTCATAAATGTTCTACAGGGCCTCAGGCAGAAGATTTCCCCATCAAACATGGCATCTGATCCTAGTTTTAACTAGAGATGCCACAGAATGTTGTTTTCTACACGCAAAGCATGCACTCCAATGCTTAGCTATGTCCCCTCTGCCAAATTCAGTAGCTTCATATATGCTCAGATGTGCAATTTTCATTCAGAACCATTACACATGCAACTCAAAAAATGGCCTGTGCCCTTGTTTTGATTTCAGCAAGAAGCTGAATGCTTAAAAGGGGTATTTACAAGGCAACTTGCCAGTTTCAGCCTGCCAGGACACCGCAGAGACAAGATTACGGTTTGTGGAAGGTTTTAAACCCCCAGCACCATAATGAACCTACTGCAGAATCAATGCCCCGAAGAACCCAAGAACACGCATAAATTGCGAAATGAACTCAACACTGTAGGGAAGAAATGGTTCAGTGCCACTGCTTTACTTGAAATTTTTATAGTAAAAAAGGTCTTTCCAACCTTCAGAGGTCATTCAGCTTTCACATACAAAGATGGTTTTGTGATGCAAAGATCCAATTAAGCTTTTGAGGTCAAACTAATCTAGCTGACATCTATCTTATAGTAAAGAACTGTAGCATCTTATATTTTAACCTAAAGTAGTGCGAGAACCAACATTGTGCAAGAAGACTTTCATTCACCCAAGAGGACTTCTCTTTCTTCTCCTTCCCTCTGCAGCCCCACTGCCCCATCCTGCATCTGCTGTGGAGGATCCCCCAACCCTCCAGAGCAGATTGGGGTGGGTGGCTGGCTGGCTGTATGTATGTATGGGAGAAAAGAATGAATGGAGGCCCTGTTGCATGAGCAGAAGACCATCCTGCTATTGGCCGGACACCACTGGATGTCACTCAAAATAACTAGCTTCAGTTCTCTATAACTTTCTCCTTGGTGAAGATGTTAATGGACCCATTTGGCACCTGTGCTGCTAACAATGACCAGTCATTTGTGGTGGTTTCATTCTATTTAAAAGTGTTTTACTTTCCAGAGCAGTGAATGATGAAGTTAATGGGATGAGGGCAAAACCTCTTTAAGTGCACCGCTGAAGTTCTAATAACCATCACTTTTTTGTTGGTATGAATAAATGTTGACTAGCCAAGGTTCCTATGCAAGCTGGCGCAAAATCTATACAATGAGAAGGCAGGTTAACTGGGAGGTCAATGGAGCCATCCACCAAGCACTCCTCCATACAGTTTCATTCCTTTCAAATTGCGATGAGCAGGCGGTTAAAGCTTTACTTGATGAATTATACCCACAAAGATCAACAACTGCTATAGTAAGTGAGGCTCTATTCTAAATCTAAATTTGTTTCCAGTTTTCAAGCCTGATTCACAAAGAACTTTCTATGACCTAGACATGAACCCTATTTGCAGCCTTCCCTAAGGTATTAAAAAGATCCCCTCTCACAGATCAATTTAATACAGATCAATTTAATACACTTCAAAACAGTCTTTAGTTAACCCGGATAATAACTACTGTTTCATTGAATTCTTGATCAGCAAATTAGTTAGTAGATAGATATGTAATATGTAATTTCACTTGTTAGTAGATAGATATGTAATTTCTTCATTAACTGAAAATAAAACTACAACTTCAAAGCTACAATAACTACAACTTCAAATAGCACTATTTGAAGTTGTAGTTATGAATGTGCAGGTCATTGTTGAAAATTATTTATTGAAAATCTATTTATTGAAAATTTATTTATTGAAAATTTTATTTTCAGTTAATGAAGAAATTACATATCTATCTAGTAACGAGGGTTGAACTAATTTGCTGATGAAGAATTCAATGAAACAGTAGTTATTATTTGGAAACACTGTTCAGAGTTGGACATCAGAATTGGACATTTGCTGATTACAAAGCTTCACAGCTTGTTCTCCACCGGGTAAAGTCTGGCATCGTGATTCATTTAAGGACTTTCAGAGACTTCAGTTTCTTAATTTTGATGTTTTGAATCTTTCCATAAAGTTTTTCATATTGTATATTGTTTCTGGTCATCCTGTTGCTTTTGATATTGTTGACTCACATTTTGCAACACAGGTGTTTGTTGTTTACTCCGTGTGATATGGCCAGAGACAGAGGGCAGCACTCTCCTGGCCATATCAGGAGGAGACACGAACCTTCTCTTACTGCAGCTCCCCTTTCCAAGGTTTCTCCTGTTTCAAAAATCACCATTCACCATCCGCTTTAGGGGGAGAAAAAGGTCGGTGAATGGGGAAGGAATTGAAATAATGTTGGGTAATAACTGTGTCGCAGGGGAAGCTTTTGCAAATATACATTTCAGACAGCTGAGATTTTATGCAGTATGTATCTGCACTTTACCCCACCATAAGATTTTTCTTTCCTGTTCTAATTAACAGGGGAGGGGTGTCACTTATATACTGTAGACAGCAATCATAGTCCAACAAAAATCTTGTCCACCTTTGAAACACATGGTCAGAAAACTCCTCAAAAGCAGGCAAAGTCCCCCCCCCCCCCGCCCATTCCCCCCTGCTTTATTCCTCAGTCGCCTACTTGGTACAAACCAAACCTAAGGCATCTGTTATTTTCAACCGTAACATCCCTTCCAAAGAGCTGAAAAGGAGGAGAGGGACCTATCCTGGCAAGACAGCTGCAATGAAGAGAGTCAAGCTGCCAAATTTAAGACACTAGTGAAATTCAATGGCCAAATTCGTAAGGGGGGAAAGATTCAAGCATAATAATGTTATAATAAATAAGGGAGCAATGTATGTCATTGTTCCACTGTTCCCATTCACTTCAACTTTAAACTGGGAAAACATTAAAGCATTAATACAGCTTAGAATCAGTCTGCATTCAAAGTTTGCAAATTCTAATAATGAACTTCCTGTTCCCAGGCTAAAACAACACAAACCTACAACATTTACTCAGACAAAAACACCACTGAGTTTAATGGGAGTTGCACCCAGACAAGCCTGTATAAGATAGGATACTTCAGTTTGCAGCCTCTATTATCCACTGGTTTTCATAGTTCTCAGATTAAAAAAAGGATCAAAATACATTTCAAATGTGTATTTAAATGGGATTTTTATTGCAGATTTTAAAAACAAGAAGATTAATATGGATGTGTGACGCATTATGGGTGAAAATATGTGTCTCTGTCTAGAGCAGTGGTTCCCAACCTTTTATCTGGCCATGCCCCACCTAAGCATCTCTAAAATCCTGGCTCCCCCCCCCCCCCCGCGACGTATAATTCTTATTATTCAAAAGTGAATTCCTACTTCACGTGGAGGAAGCCTAAAAGGCCATTAACTGTTAATAACTCATTCTCGAATTACCACCCTTAAAATTCAAATTGCCCCCCTGTGGGGCATGTGCCCCCAAGTTGGGAACCACAGGTCTAGAGCTTGTACTCAAAGCCACTTTCAACCATTATTTCACTTTAACTATTGAAGACTCAATCTTCTTTCCCCAATATGAATTCATGTATGTATGAGCATCCTTACAAAGTCAGTGCTCATCCAGAAAAGCAAATAGATTACTCTGATGTATTCTCACCTTGGACGACAACAAAATAGTCATTCTAACCCATCCTAATTGAAAGCATCCATGAATGCCTCAATGAAATGAATGGAAGATATGCACAAGCACTGCTTGGTAACTTAGGTCTACCTAGCAGCTTCTCCCAAGTAGTACGGCAACAACTGGAAGCCCAAGAACTTCTCTTGGAAATTAGCACTCAGACTAATTCTACAATGGTTCTGGTATGTCCTTGGTATTGACACAGCTGATGTGCCCTGCATATGAGTAGTGTAGAAATCAGATGCACTCAGACACACGTTGTATCCAAGGATGAAAGCGAACCAGTGGACATGCCCAAAATACCCAGCAAACATGGCATTAACAATGGGAAATGCATTCTTCACCCTTGTATAGCCCAAATATTTTGGAATTAAATCTAAAGCTTTTTAAAAACAGTTTGACAAGACACATTTTATAGTCTCGTACAAAAGTTAACAGTACAGCTGCAGTTAGCGCAAACGTAGATCAGAAAGGAAATGAACACTTGTAACTCAAAGCACCTGCTCATAAAGGGCAGAAAAATTCAGCAAGGGATTTCGTCTGGAAGAAGATGGCTTTGAAGCATTCATCTGGGTGAATGCAATGACAAAGAATCCTGTCTGTGATCTGCTGAAAAATGCTGGCGGTGCTAAGGATAATCAAACTGGCCCAAGAGCCAATCGCCTTCCTGACATCACAGGCTGAATATAAAAGAGCGGCAACTTCCCATTCACCTAGAGCACAACTAGTCGTGCTGATTTCCAAAAAGGTTAAGAAACAGGGAATGACAGTCTCACTTTACAAGGGGTCAGGCCAGACTCTCACAAAGTGAGACAAGCCAAAATCTGCAACTCCAGTACCAGGAGAAAAGGGGAAGAAGGTTTGATCCTTGCGCCCTCCCTAAGTTCTGCCATTTGCTTTATCTCCATGCTTGCTTGATGCAAGCGGAGAACTAAAATGACCTTCCATGTCTCCCACCCTCTCTGGCTCTGAGCTGGAAGGTGTGGTCTTAAGGGCACATCAGCTTATCTCTGTGCCTGTTGGTCAGTTGGAGTGGAGCTCTGAATGGCTGGGAAGAGCAGAGACAGAGAAGGCTAGCATGCCTCCACTGCCCCTCAGTGGCCCTGAGGTGGAGGATGACAGAAGTTTGCTGATTTGTCCATGACACAGTACAAGATACAGCATGAGATATGGATCAAGGCTTCTCCCCCTGGTGCAAGTGTATGCCCCGATTATCAGAAATGTTTGCTTGCCCATCCAGAATCCGTCAGTCCCTGGTTAGATAACTGGTGATCAACTGCTAGATGGAGTCCTATTCCACACTGATTTTGTCTGGAAAAGGTCAAATTACCAAGAATTCATCTACAAGGCAGTGAAGACAGCAATTTTCTATATGGTAGCATTTGCTCAGCATGTCACAGTGCAGAATAGAGATTCTGAATACTTCAGAAAGAAAGTGGTGCCTGCATCACACCTTTTTTGTACTGCCACTGTTGGTCCACAATTGCTTAGTCATCCGACCTCACCATCTATTCATAGCGAACACCCTGTCAAGACCCTCTTACTATCCATCATCTGTGGATGCATTTGGTAACAGTATGGCTCTACCCAAAGAGCAAGAGAACAATGATGAAAATAAATATCTAAAAATGCACAAAAACAATTTGCATTCTTCTCCCTCCTTTTGGGGGTGAGGGGAAAGATTAAGCAATATATTTGCAGCACAAATTGCTTTCTTCCTGGTCATTTGATAAAAATTGAAAATGTATGAATTAATTCTATTAGAGACAGCCAGCCAGTTGCATAAACCAAACAACCACAATTTTTCTGTTTCTTTTTTTGTGCCCATCAATAAAAGCTTGTTTTAAGAAATCTCAGTGATAGGTTTCTACTACTAGAACACAAGTAAGACCAGAAAAGCTGAAGTGGAGGTGAGGGGAGCACAGGAAGAGCAAACATGACATCTGAGCATAGACCAATGTATTTTGGATACTTTGCACTTATAAATCTGTTTGTACATACACACACATAAACAAGAACACCTCAAAATAAATTATCTTTGGTTTTTTTGGGGGGAGCACTAAAATGCTTAATAAATTTTAATCCATTGAAACCATAGTGTTATATGTGTAGTATGAGGTGTGAGGCTCATGAAACACAGCACTGAAAGTTCATTGACGCGAGTCTTCGTGCTCTTGTTGAGTATCATCTTCGCTGGTGTAATTGCCAGAGCTGTGAATCAGGCAAAGCCTTTTCTCCTTCTCCCTCAAGAGACCAGACGTGCTCAAGCAGCCATTCCAGAGTTTAGCAAGCCTCCTGCTATCTGAGCAAACTGTCAGCTAGCTGACAAGCAAAGTGGGATGCGTCTATGAAAATCTGGTCTCCAGAAAAGTATCTGCCAGCTTCACGACTGCCATTTCCAGAAGTGAGAACCAATGCTTCAGCGGTCTTAAATGTGTTCTCCGGGAAACCTTTTCTCATTAGCCTTTTCTACCACAGCTCTTTCCTTCTCATTCCTTCTCACTTAAGACATTCTATGGTCTCCCAACATCAGAAGTTGGGTCTAGTTGGTGTAGCAAGCCAATGCTGATTCAATGTGCTGTTTCCAAGCATGGTTTATGTTCCCTGGCCAAAATAATTCACAATCTGCTTGATTAAGAATGTAAGGCGAGCCTGCTGATTCAGGCCAATGGCACATGTAGTCCAGCAACCTGTTCTCATAGTGGCTGAGCAGATGCCTGTTGGAAGCCTGCAAGCTGGCCATGAGCGCAACAGCACTCTGCCCATCTGTGATGCTCAGCAACTGATACTCAGAGGCATAATGCTCCTGACAGTGGAGGTGGAGCATAGCCATCATGGCTAGCAGCCACTGGTTGCCTTATCCTCATGAATTTGTCCAATTCTTTTAAAACCATCCAAATTTTGGTAGTCATCACTGGCTCCTGTGGGAGCAAGTTCCATAGTTTAACTATGCACTGTATGAAGAAATACTTTCTGTTATCTGCTCTGAATCTTCCTACGTACATTCAGCTTCATTGGATGAGTTCTGTGTCATTTGGTGTCAAATATCAAGAACAATAAAATGTGACACATGCAAATATTTTTCAGTTACTAGAACCACCTGCAATTTGTAAGACTTTAGGTGAAAAAACAATACCGTATTTTCCGGCGTATAAAGACGACTGGACGTATAAGACGACCCCCAAGTTTTCCAGTTAAAATATAGAGTTTGAGATATACTCGACCACAGATTCTCCACCCGGCGTATAAGATGACCCCCGACTTTTGAGAAGATTTTCCTGGATTAAAAAGTAGTCATACGCCAGAATATAATTATGACACAATCCTTCCCAACAGACCCAATGTTGGTTCCTTTTTGAACAATGCACTTCTTTCACTCCTCACTATATGTAGTAATTAGTTCTAGGACTGTGAATTTCACTCTCAGAAATTTGCTTCCCTGTAAATTGGAGTGCCCATGTACTATAACAGTGAAAACTGTGTCAGACAATGACCTGGGAGACTAGGGTTTGAATCGTCACCCAGCCATGAAGATCACTGGGTAACCTTGGGCCAATCACTGTCTCTCAGCCTAACCTACCTTACAGGGGTTTTTATTAGGATAAAATGGAGAGGAGAGAACCATATACACCTTGAGCTCCTTGGAGGAAAAGGAGGTCTATAAATGCAAAAAAATGAATGAATAATCCCTTCATTGTTACCTATTCCACGGGCCTACATTAGTCTTTCCAACCTTGAGTACCCTGATGTTGCTGAACTACAGCTGCCATCATCCCTGTTGATCATGCTGGCTAAGGAAGCTGGGAGTTGAATACAACAACATCCCCCTCCTGAGGGACTTGCCTCTAGATCCTTGTATTCTAAGAATCCTTGTATCAAAGGAAAGGATAGGAAAGTCATTCATTGAGGATTTGGGCACAAACTGCTATTAGTCAGGTTCGATGTCCCTAAAGTCCCATATGGCTGCAGAATGTATGAACCTATATAGGAAGTGAAGCAAATTACTGGTCAGGGAACAAAATGCATGGGGACGAGCAACTCATCCATAGAAGGCCAGAGCAAATGTACAGTATTCTAGCTTCTCGCTGCTCTCATTAAAAACCTGATCAGTTTCATTTGTGATGCAGTACTTTCATTCACCTGTCATGCTACAGTGAAGACTGACGTGCATACAATTTTTTCCAAATGTTCCATTCGCATAATGCTGCTACATTTCACATTACACTAGTTAATACTAGTGTTTTGACATTTATAAAGCATCGACTGGGAGCCAAAAGAGGAATTGCCGGACTATCCAGCGTATAAAAATTAAATAAAGAATAAACCAGGTAGGATCAAAATTATTCCCAAAATCAAAGTTTAAAAATAATTAAGAGCAGCCTGTTAAATATATCCTAACTCAATTTAATGAGGCAAGCTTTCCTAACTAGTTCAACATCCTGCTCCACTCCCAAAGGACATTTAGTTACTAAACATGATGGGGAACAGACACACAGCAGTCCTACATTGGGTCGATCAAGGGTATACCTGAAAGTACAGTGGTGAGGTTACGAACTTAATTCGTTCCGGAGGTCCATTCTTAACCTGAAACTGTTCTTAGCCTGAGGTACCACTTTAGCTAATGGGGCCTCCCGCTGCCGCCGCACCGCTGCCACGTAATTTCCGTTCTCATCCTGGGGCAAAGTTCTTAACCCAAGGTACTACTTCCGGATTAGCGGAGTTTGTAACCCAAAGTGTTTGTAATCTGAAGCGTTTGTAACCCAAGGTACCACTGTACTTGAACTCTAAACTAGGGTCATAGTCAACATTATATTAAGCATAATTTGATACGTATACAAATCTAATGATTCCTTAAGACTTCTTATTGGACAAACTATGAGGTTGCTAGCTAACAGTTCTGCTTCATTGACTACGCAAAAATAATTTGACTTTGTGTCGACCACAGCAAACTATGGCAAGTTCTTAAAGAAATGGGAGTGCCGGATCACCTCATTTGTCTCCTGAGAAATCTCTATGTGGGACAAGAAGCTACAGTTAGAACTGGATATGGAACAACTGATTGGTTCAAAATTGGGAAAGGAGTACGACAAGGCTGTATATTGTCTCCCTGCTTATTTAACTTATATTCAGAATTCATCATGCGAAAGGCTGGATTGGATGAATCCCAAACCGGAATTAAGATTGCCGGAAGAAATACCAACAACCTCACATATGCTGATGACACAACCTTGATGGCAGAAAGTGAGGAGGAATTAAAGAACCTTTTAATGAGGGTGAAAGAGGAAAGCGCAAAATATGGTCTGAAGCTCAACATCAAAAAACTAAGATCATGGCCACTAGTCCCACCACCTCCTGGCAAATAGAAGGGGAAGAAATGGAGGCAGTAGGAGATTTTACTTTCTTGGGCTCCATGATCACTGCAGATGGTGACAGCAGTCATGAAATTAAAAGACGCCTGCTTCTTGGGAGGAAAGCAATGACAAACCTAGACAGCATCTTAAAAAGCAGAGACATCACCTTGCCGACAAAGGTCCATATAGTTAAAGCTATGGTTTTCTCAGTAGTAATGTATGGAGGTGAGAGCTGGACCATAAGGAAGACTGATCGCCGAAGAATTGATGCTTTTGAATTATGGTGCTGGAGGAGACTCTTGAGAGTCCCATGGACTGCAAAAAGATCAAACTTATCCATCCTTAAAGAAATCAGCCCTGAGTGCACACTGGAAGGACAGATCCTGAAGTTGAGGCTCCAGTACTTGGCCACCTCATGAGAAGAGAAGACTCCCTGGAAAAGACCCTGATGCTGGGAAGATGGAGGGCACAAGGAGAAAGGGACGACAGAGGATGAGATGGTTGGACAGTGTTCTCGAAGCTACTAACATGAGTCTGACCAAACTGCAGGAGCCAGTGAAAGATAGGCGTGCCTGGTGTGCTCTGGTCCATGGGGTCACGAAGAGTCGGACACGACTGAACGACTGAACAACAGCAAAGCTAACAGTTAAAATAAAAAAGTATTGGTTCAGTTCAGACAAAATGTGAAACTGTGGCTTGGCATTAAGTGAACCCCTACCACGCTGCAGCTCCCATGCTCTGATTCAATTACATACTCTCTCTTTAGCATAAACCATAGTTTTTTCCAGTATATCAAATCCTACAAACTATGGTTTCTGTTTCTCCTCAAAACTAGGGTTGCAAGCTAACTTCAAACTACAAATTGTGATCCTATTTGCAGGACAAATTTGCAGGAAAGATGTAACTAACTGAACCAGAGTATGCCTTCATGTTGACACCAAAGCTATTATGCCAAATGTGGGAGGAAGAGTGGAGAATTTTGCTTCCTAGTCATAGCTCCTTGCAATCCCATAATGCACTGCTCTCCTTTTCTCTTCTTTTCTTGGGCACACTAGTATAGGTAAACAATGATGGGGAAAGGGGAGAAAATGAGTATTTTAATACCAGTTCCATTTGTAATTTGTTCATTTCCCAAGACATAATTCCCTTTAAAAAATGCAAATGAAATAATCGCTTTACTTACGATAATCTCTGTGAATTTCATCTATTTCTTTCTCGGTCTGTTTTTTTGTAAATGTCATACTCTGCAACAGTAGCACAAACATTACTTTTTAATGAAGGATGAAGGATATAAAGCCACACACCAAAAAATAATCAATACAAAGGGAAGTTTTTATATTCTCCTCACACAACCCTCCCCTCCCCTGACAGCTGTAGTTTAGCACTCTTTCTAAACACTCTCGCTTGCATTTAACATGTGCTAGTCTACCTAAAAGGAGATCCTTTTCTCTACAGGGTCAAATTCAAGGTGCTAGCACTACTGCATAAAGCTTTAAACAGCTTGGGACCCAAGTACCTCAAAGAGCACCTTCCCCAAAACCAACCATCTCAGATCCTATAATTGGCAGGTGAGGCCTTGTTGGTGGTGCCATCACTAGGGGATGCCCAGTTGGTGCTGACTCATGATGGGGTCTTTTCAGTGCTGGTTCCCCAATTGTGGTTGGCCCTCCCTACTGAGGCGTGCCAGTCTCCATCATTATTAACTACATCTCATAGATGTGTAGAGTTGGAAGGGATCCCAAGGATCATTTAGTACAGTCCTCTGCAATGCAGGGGGTACACGTATGGTACATCCTCAGCTGTGGTTTGAAAAGCTCATTGTGGGATTTTTATCACATGGTGTGACACATGCTCATTTCTTGTCACTAAGCCTCAGTCAAAGTTTATCAACTTACGCCTCTTCTAGGTTTACTGGATTCCAGTTGTGTTCGAGTCTTCTCATTTTTCTCCAGCTCTCCTACAATTTCAGCAACTGTGGAAATAAACGATTGCCATGAACAGAAGCCTAACATCACGGGAGAGCCTCTTATATCAAAGCACAAAATATTCTTTGTAAGAACTGAAACATGCTAGTCTGAAGTGAAAACACATTTTCACCTATAATGAAGCTTTTTCTAGGAGACGGGGAGTATGAGAGAATGGAGGAAGATGCGGTTCATCTGCTTGTGAAAAGCAAGACCTGAATAGGGGAATAAAGACTGCATCCTTGCTGAAAGGGGTAGGAAACATCAGTAACCACATGCTAGCTGCCAGAAGGATCTCAGAATTAGGAAAGATTTCTCATGCCATTCTGAGCAAGATCTAAGAGGCTTCTCATGAAATCCTTGACTGTATCTGAGTATTAGACAGTATTTTCAAAAGCAGCAATATTTTCCTGATAAAGGAGATCCCAGAGTGAAAGAGAAAGATAAATGAAAGAGGGAAAAGGCAAGTGGTTCTTTGTGACTGGCTGCAGTAACTGCCCCTGATTCTGCAATAGTAGCCCATCTCCTGCCCAACAAACACAGCTTGTTTTCTGCTCCTTGTGTTTCCTCCCCCAGAATCTATCCACCCCACAGCTATAAGCAACGAAGACAAATCAAGGACTAGAAGACCTGAACAGAAGACAGTGCTAAGAGAGTTTTGAATGTCACTACAACAAGGTCCATAGATCTCCAAGTGACTGTTACATCTCAACTCCCAACTGCTGCTGCTGCTACTATTATTATCATCATTGACCCCAAGTTTATACTCTAGTAATCAAAAATACGTTAAAGTTGCAAAAGATGGTAGACTTGCAGGTCCAATTGTGAACAACCAATGAGTTTGGCAAGGTTGTAGCCTGGCTCCCACCCTATTCAAACCTTTTTTATCCGAACTTCCATCTTATCTTCAAAATGTAACCACTCTTATTCCTTATTTAAATAATATTCCAGTTTTCATACTACTTTATGCAGACGACGCTGTGATTATTACACTCTTCCCTGGGTTAAAAAAAATTACTTAAGAGTTTCTCAAATTTTTGTTCTCTCAATAATCTCAAAATTAATTATGATAAGACAAAAATCATGCAATTTACTAAGAGGGGGAACCCAAAAAATTGGATTTTTTTCTCTCCCGTAGGAAATAGATATATCCCAGCTGTATTGCAAGTGATTGATATGAAAATTTGTGCTCAACTTTTATATGGTATCCCAGTGTGGATTTTAGGTGATCTTAAGAGGTTGGATGAATTTCATGCATCCCTTCTCAGGTCATTACTAGGACTTGCGAACTTAGTAAGATACAAATCAATATGTTGTGAGTTGGGAATACAGTACTTCCCTTATCAGTAAGAGCATGGTTGGGAACCTTGAAATATTGGATCTTCCTTCATTACAGACCCCTATCTGCTACCTCTTTCTTTTACGATCTTTTAAGTGATAATGTAATTTATAATCTGTCTGTGATTTGTAGAAGAAAGTTGAGTTCCATAGGGTTTAACTTAATTGGCCTCAAAAATTCTGACCCTAAATATATTTGGGCAATTATTAGGAAGAAGCTTTTAGAAAATAGTGTTCTCTCTATTCTTGATGTCGCTAAGTACAGCACTTGCTTCCCCCTTTTTTTAAATCTCCCTTTGTGCAGAGATTTCCAAAAGGGATATATTACAAATCTTAAGAACCACGAATCCTGTAGATTGTTTATGCTAACTAGATTTAACATGTTTCCCTCCATGATGGCAAGAGGAAGGTACTTAGCTCTCCCAAAATCTGAACATTTCTGTAAATGCAGTAAGAATGAACTTGATACATTGGACCATACAGTGGTGCCCCGCTAGACGAATGCCTCGCTAGACGAAAAACTCGCTAGACAAAGGCACTCGTCTAGCGGAAGGCTGCCCCGCAAGACAAATCTGTCTATGGGGCTGCCTCGCAAGACGAAAAAAAAAGTTTTTTTCGTCTAGCGAAAACCGCAGTTTGCATTGCCGCTTCGCTAGACGAAAAACCCGCTAGACGAAAATACTCGCAGAACGAATTATTTTCGTATAGCGGGGCACCACTGTATCTTCTTCTCTTGTAATTTTAGCACTAATGCTAGAAGTCAATTATTAAATTCTTTACAAATGGAAAGGCCTACCTCTACGTTTCCAACTATTCAAATACTATTATCGGATAGTAATGATAAAATCACTTTAATAGTGGCTGAATTTTTAAACTCAATCCATGCAGAAAGATTAAGCCATCACAAAGAGGATTAGGGGATCTTAATTAAATAGTAATGTGGAATTGATATATTGCTATATCATTTATACCAATTGATGTTTTAACTAAGGTTTGTTATAAGAAGTTTTAAGTTATTTTTTATGGATTAGTAGTGAATTTTAGTGCTAAAGAATTAATTAATACAAGCCTTACTTTGTTAGGTTTATATCTTATATATTTTATACACAATGTCTGTTCTGAAACCGTCTTGTCTGTTATGTATCTGAAGAAGTGTGCATGCACACGAAAGCTCATACCAAGAACAAACAGTTGGTCTCTAAGGTGCTACTGGAAGGAATTTTTTTATTTTGTTTTGACTATGGCAGACTAACACGGCTACCTACCTGTAACAATGCCTAATAAAGGTTATTGAATTGAATTGTTATTATGGATTGACCCATCTAGAGATACCATCACATAGAAGGGCGTTCACTCTGGCCAGGTTCCATGTTCTACCATCAGCAGTTCTATATGGGAAGTATAGACAAGTCCCATTAAAAGACAGACTCTGTCCATGCAATTCCGGAGAAATAGAGACCACCGCCCATGTTTTCTATCATTGCTCCCTTTACAGAGACCTCCGGAAAGAATCTACCCTAAAGGTATTTGACAAGTTACCTGGACGATCAGAAGAATTGCTAACTAAATGGCTCCTGTCAGACTCTAATCCAAAGGTCACCGCTATGGTGGCAAGATTTTGTGCCAACGTTATCAAAATTCAGTGTGCCTACACAGGAGGCACTTAAACCAACTCTTGACCAGAGCCAGACACACTCTGATTTAACTTATAGTGTTTAGTAAATAATTAATATAAATCTAAGGATCAAAGGATGACTGATCCCTTTTAGATAAGTTATTTTAGTTTATTTTAGTTATTTTAGTTTATTCCAAAAAAATTAAATATTGATGATGTAATGCAATTTACTGTGCTGGTCAGTGACCGTAATAAAGAATACTACTACTACTACTACTATTATAGGATTGTGCAGGAATGACCTAAAAAGCAGAGTTAGAGAGTTCTTATTTCTTTCTCTCTCTTTGGGGAACATCTTTGGTATAAGACAGCTTGTGGAATTCCTAAGCAGCTTCCTCTACTCACCACCTATGTGAAAAATAGGGCTATGAGCATTGATAGCATTATGCTGTCATTACTAGCAGGCAAACATTTTTTCTTCAGAAGAAGAAGAGTTGGATTTGATATCCCGCTTTATCACTACCCGAAGGAGTCTCAAAGCGGCTAACATTCTCCTTGCCCTTCCTTCCCCACAACAAACACTGTGTGCGATGAGTGAGGCTGAGAGACTTCAGAGAAGTGTGACTAGCCCAAGGTCACCCACCAGCTGCATGTGGAGGAGCGGAGATGCAAACCCGGTTCACCAGATTACGAGTCTACCACTCTTAACCACTACACCACACAGAGCTAACAGAGCTGAAGCCATATAAAAATAAATGTATACATGTGCCTGAACAACATATGTAAGTGGATAATGATTGAGTTTTCATGCATCAATATTTTCTACTATTCAACAGAACAGAACATCTCTAATTAGAACTGAAATAAAAATTGATGACAGGGGGCGGAGAAGTCAGCATGCCCCGGTGAATATTGTGTAGGGTTAGAGATTAAGAGCCTAGACTCTGAATCCCTGAGTTGTAATCAAACTCCCAAGACAACAACTTTGGGCAAATCACTCTCCATTTTGGAGCCCTTTTTTGTGAAACAGAAATATAATTGACCTATTTTACAGACCTGTCAGATCAAATGAACCAAGCATGGGAAACATGGGAAACAGTGGTCCTCGGTAGCATTCTTGCCTGTTAGTGCCACCAATAATTATTTTATTGTTGTTTTTTATTTCTGGTCTTTGAAATCCAAATGGCTGGCAAAAACAAAATAGCAGGACAATTTACAGCATTCTATAAAATGAGTGTTTTCTGGCATCACAAATGGGTTGTATTTTTGTTTGCAATCAACATGTTTGTTGATTTTAAGACTTTATCTCTGCGTTGATATCATTAATTTAGAGCCTATGGATTTTTCCCACGGGAAAACAAAACTTGAACCTTACTTCCATCAGGAATCCGATACCTTCTTAAAGAAACTGCTCCATAAATAGATATCTAAGAAATAAGCCCAACATGACTCAACAGTTAGAAAACCTCTCCTGATTTGTAGAAAAATCCAGACTGGATTGAGCAGTTTAGGGAGTGTGATAGGGAACATTTGGGCCTACAGATGTTGTTGGATTCCAACACTCACCAGCCTTGGCCAACATGGCTAAAGGTCAGAGGTGGTTGGAGCTATAATGCAACATCTGGAGGACCACAGTTTTGCCATTCCTAGACTAGAGTCAGAAACCCAGTTGCTTCTAATGTAAATCACAATAGCTTGAGTTGGAGGCAACATAAAAATATGGTTTAATGCTATGTGGATAAGCTCACACATGCCTACCTCCAATCTCTTCCTCTAGTGTGGCTGCCAGAAAACTGGAAGTTTTTGCTTCAATTTTCAATTAACCCCAGTTAAGAGGTTTGTTTGTGGCTAATCTTAACTATGGTTTCAGGCAATTGAGCAAAACCGCCATCTGAAATTGGTTTGTTTCCCCAAACCGTAATTATTACCCCATGGAAACCTGTGACCAAAATGTACCAGGCAAGTAAATGTAGGTGACTAAGAGAGAACATGGTATGATTATGTATGATTTGGAAAAACCAAATTCTGAGCCATATTGCATGTCACGCTTCTCGTCGTTTTACTCGCGTCATTTTAAAAATGTTGCTGGAAGATGAAACTTTGGGAAATTATATTTTAAATGACCTGCAGCATGTTAACTATATAAGAAAATGAAAAATGGGTCTGTGGTTTTACATTTTCATTGAGTTACATCCAGGTTTGAAGGCATCATGCCTCTGAATGCCAGTTGCTGGGGAACATGAGCCTGTGGGCAGACACTGCACTTATGTCCTGTTTGTGGACTTCCTACCGGCATCTGATTGGCCACAGTGCGAAACAGAATACTGAACGAGAAGAATCCTTGATGTGATCCAGCAGGGTTTCTCTAATGTTAACCACCATCATTCATTTTTTTCTGGGGTGGGTGGGGTGGGGGGGACTACCATTTCTCTAGTTCTTGCAACAACAAAAGTCAAATCAAAACACTCAGAACAGACTACGACTACTGGAAGCAGGGCAAGCACGTTTTAAGAGGTCTGCTGTCACCTTGTCTTCCCCTAGACAAATATATGTGCCCTCAAGTTGTATTTTCAAATTGTAAGTCCAGAGGTCATTTTGACCTTTAGCGGAAAAGATTTCCTAGCTTTCTGTTAAAATAGGACAAGCAGAACTGAATTAGAGATTCCTCTCCTAAGTTCTGTTCAGAGATTTTTTTTTACTTTTAAAGTGTGTTATGCAACTATGTGAGAGTCAACATCACCATCATCATTATTTAGATTTCATACATTTTACTGGGTGGGTTACAACAATTACACTCAAGAAAATGGGGGGAGGGGGGTTCCCCTCAAAATGTATATATCAGATGTGAAAGGCCAGGGGAAAGAGGTGAGTATGTGTATTATACCTTGGGTTTTATAATACACACGGGTCTCACATGAGGTTTGGGTACCAATTACTTGTGTTTGAATAAGTGAATTTTTGTATAGCGAGTGTTTGGATAGAGTTGATTGGCTAGAAGCAAACAATTTGCAGCTAAAATAACGCAAGGCGGAATGGGATGACCACATGCATTGCCACCACCACCCTGGATGAACAAGGACAAACACCAACAATAGTTAAGTCTCTACGGCTGAATTCACTCTATAAACACACAAATAAGCTATTTGAAGTCGCATCCATGTGCAGTATGTGTGGCTGTGCAGTGTGTGTGGAGGCCATAGAAATTAACTACCATCATACCACTGAGAATATTTCTGCCAGGGTTACAGGGGAATCCCAACGCCATGTGGAAAGCAACCACTGGACACAAATAGCTACCTTGCGCTGAGCTGACCTCATGCCAATGAAAATTCAAATGGCCTTTCAGCAGAGCGGCTGTTTCGTGCGAAGAGAGTCCAAGACCAAATATGTCCAAAGAGAAATCTGGAATAGGCATGCTTGAATGTTATGTTCTCAAATAAATAAAATGGTAGGTAAACAAGCTGTCAGAAAGCGGCATACTTTATGAAAATGTTGGCAGTTTTCAAGGAAAACCATTATCTGAAATCCAGCTTCCTACCTGATTTGGGGTTTAAAGAATCACACTCTGAATTATACATGTGCACAAACTCCTGGTGCCTTTTAATAAGCTGTTGTTTCGTTCCCTGAGTGGACAGTCCAAGTTCTTTCAGCCTTCTTCTCAGATCACGATCAGATAGTAAACTGTACACCACTTTAGACAGTAGCTTTCTTTTCTGTCCAGAGCTGAAATAATTTTTAAAAATGGGAGGGAATCAATAAAGCTTTTACGGTCAGGCACTTCAACAAATGTATGTGTTTTTCCCTACATTATATTTTTTCAAAAAGGAAAAAGGGGGGGGGACTCACACACAAATGCACTGCAATAAAAGATCAAATACATTAGAGGACTTTCAGGTCAGTCTAGATGTGTGGTGGTGGGTAACAGCATTCCTTGTAGTTTTCTTAAGCATCTCCACTTTTCATCCCTCCCAATCAAGTATAGCATTCCTTTCCCAAAACCTATTATTATTATTATTATTATTATTATTATTATTATTATTAAATACTGTTATAACCTGCTTTAGCTCTGAGGAATATGAAATGCAGAATATGAAATGCCAAGAGCTGAACACTTTGGGTCTCTCTTTCTGATTATATTTTACAATTATATAAAGTATAATTTTTTAATATAAATTGTCAATATAATGCGTTAATATAACCAAATTCATTTCGAGTGCCAGTTAATGGAACTTGTTATTAATTATTATTTCAAGTTTTTTTATCCAACTTTTCTCTTAGATCAGTGTTTTTCAACCTTTTTTGGGCAAAGGCACACTTGTTTCATGAAAAAAATCATGAGGCACACCACCATTAGAAAATGTTAAAAAAATTAACTCTGTGCCTATATTGACTATATATAAAGTAATTCTCTTGAATTTTTCAATTTTTCCCACGGCACACCAGGCAACATCTCGTGGCACACTAGTGTGCCACGGAACAGTGGTTGAAAAACACTGTCTTAGATAACGAAAACCTCTTACAAAATATAAAACCAACAATAGGACTAACCGTTTGGAACATCAGCGACCAGAATTTAACACTGATAGCGACATCAGTACATCGTTACTAAAATGCCGCAACCCCAAAAGCCTTGCTCAAAGAACTAACTTTATTGCCCACCAGAAAATTATTAGAGGTTAATCTAGGTGGCCTGCCTTGGCAAGAGCATCCCACAACCTTTGCACGACTACAGCAAAAGCTCTGTCACTCATGCCTATCAGGTGCACCTCTGATGAGGACAGAAAGCAAAGTCTCTGAAATGAGCTTCCATGCTGGAGTTGTATTCATATTAGAATCTTCAGCATACCACAGCAAAGATGCCATCAGCGACCATGAGGCCAAACTTCATCATCCCAAGGGATACTTTCACCCCGCAACAGTTTGGCAACCTCAAGGGTTCCAACAACAGAGGGCCTTTGTGTCAAATGGAAAGGAAATGGTCTTCCAGCCTGTTCAGCAAAGGGAAACATGATTTTGCTTTGGAAGTGTGTTTTATTGGCAAGTCCTGAACACATCATATCGAAAAATGAAGTTAAATGTATTTGAAAGCAAGCTTCAATTTTAACTGCAGTTTTAATCGGAGCGTTTTAATTATCATAATCTTTGTATTCTGTAATGCAGGTGGTGAGAAATGTATTACCTGTGCAATCTAATCCTCACAAGCATGATTCAAATGCAGACATCAAGGTAAGCTATGGTTTGCTTTAAGCATGGTTTGAACTTCCAAACATGCCATGCCTGGAGATGCTTGTCTACTCGTTCTCCCTCTGCTCAGGGTGCCTTTCTCTGCGGTTCAGTGTGCCCAAGGCTTGGGAAGCTGACCAATCAAAACTGTTGGACAGGTTAAAGGTAAAGGTAAAGGGACCCCTGACTGTTAGGTCCAGTCGCAGACAACTCTGGGGTTGCAGCACACGGAAACGCCATTTATCTTCCTGGTGGAGCAGTACCTATTTATCTACTTGCACTTTGACGTGCTTTTGAACTGCTAGGTTGGCAGGAGCAGGCACCGAGCAACAGGAGCTCACCCTGTCGAGGGGATTCGATCCGCCGACCTTCTGATCAGCAGCCCCTAGGTTCTGTGGTTTAGACCACAGCACCACCCACGCCCCTGTTGGACAGGTTAAGCATATTTAAATAATGTTCAAGTGGTTGTTGCTTTTTAAAATGCACGCTACTTTTTGTGAATTCATTTTGGCTTGCAAACCAACTTCAAAACGTAATGTATTATTCTACCACGCTGGTTAATGGGGGGGGGGGATGTTGCCTCTTTGAACCTCCCACATTTTCAAAACACATGTGGAGTGGGAGTTAGAAGCACACATGCTGGCCCTGCCCCAAAATCACTATTAAATTGGGCAGGAAGTCTGAAGAGGGAACCCATGTATGTTCCCTCTTCAGGCCTTCCACCCCACACACATGAAGGTTTGGAAGGTGAAGTTGGCAGGGACAGTTCCCCCCCCCCACTCATTCTTTGAATGCATGGAGGCTAATAAAGGTTAAGTTTTCTTTGTCATGGTATAGCTTAATGTGGAAATTAGCCTACGAGGCATAGAATCTTTGTTTAAAGAAAGAATGGGAACTAAGCTTTTTCAAGAGTCTGCACTGACAACCAGTTCCACACCTAATTTTAAGCAGAGAAAACAGAAAAAGGTTAGCATACTTGTATACAGTTACTAGGTTTCCTGTGTGAAACCCAGAATCATAAATAACTGCCCCTCTGAAATGCTGCTTTAAACTATATGTTGGCCATTCTCCATGTGAAGCAAAAAAACAAAACAAAACCCCACCCCAGATAATATTCCATACAGGCATGCTAAATGTCCTAACTGCCACTGTAAGGAAGTTGAACACATTGTCAAGGTCATGCTCAATAACTTTTAGTAGCTAAATCTTTTGAGACAAGAATCTTCTCAGAGGCTGTTTTAAACTGCATGACGCCTAGACAAAAATAAACCACATTACAGAAAACAGCCACATTTCTTAGAATTCCAGAGGGAAAGCGTGTTCCAGCCATATATAAATCTTTACATCTGCAAGTAATAACAAAAATCAAGAAACAGTCAAAAAGCTGTCAAAATAAAGATGCTAGCACCTGTTCAGAGAGCAACAGAGAGACCTCTCTGGAAATAAGATGACTTGCAAACATTTGTCATTGTCTTTCCATGGCAAAGTGCTAACACACAGTAAGCTTGTGGAATTTTGCATTCAGTATAACATTGAGAACTTTTAGGAATGAAAGCACACATTTGAACTGAGAGAGCACAAGGGAAAGAATTAACCACCAAGCAAATACAGAAATTTCAAAATCCCAGGGCATCATTTGCAAAACAAAATTAATGGCGGATTAGCCATGCTCATATTTCCTACTATTCTACTAAGAATTAGATCCAAGTTTGAAATCAGGGCTAGAGAAATGGCTCAATAAATTTATATCAGAACCGACAGCACAACTACTGCTCAGTGAGTGTGCAATGTAGCCCCTTCGTGTGACGCAGAAAAATAAGCCAGTAAATCTTTAACTATTAGTTTCTTGCTTCATGCAAACCACGACACTACAGTTAATGTCTTTAGTTATGATTTTAAGCAATCTTTGAACCATAGCTTCATATTCTGGCTTGTTCCAAAGCTGTTAGCCATAGTTTCCCACTTCAAACAAAACAGGAAACTATAGTTAATGGAAGACTTTGTAATGTTTGCTCACTCAAAGAAGCTGTGCACGGGCACACATTCCTATCTCATCTGTTGAACTTATCTAAACACAGCCATTGTGTCCCTATAGTTTGGATCACAAGCCAAGTGAGTCTTATTTAGGCACTTTGTTCCAAACAGGTGAAGGGGACACATGGGGCTACCACTCCTCATCATGAAATACATTTGCTGGTCATGTTGTTGCTGTTTAGTCATTTAATCATGTCTGACTCTTCGTGACCCCATGGACCAGAGCACGCCAGGCACTCCTGTTTTCCACTGCCTCCCACAGTTTCATCAAATTCATGTTGGTAGTTTCGAGAACACTGTCCAACCATCTCGTCCTCTATTGTCCCTTTCTCCCTGTGCCCTCAATCTTTCCCAACATCAGGGTCTTTTCCAGAGAGTCTTCTCTTCTCATGAGGTGGCCAAAGTATTGGAGCCTCAGCTTCAGGATCTGTTGCTGGTCATACCTGGAGCCAAACCTTTATCTGCATTAGTTTGAAGCTTAGGCCAAGAGTGAGTGACTGGCCCAAGGTCACCATGTATAGAGTTTCCAACATGAGGACAAGAACCCTGGTCAATCATCCATAGGCTGAAAATGCTATGTGCATTGAAGGTCATCATGGGTTGACTGGGGACACACCTATAGCTCATTTGACACATTCAATACTCATTGTACTGAAAGTCTGAATAGGCCTACCACTTTAGAAATGGCAGCACTCTGTTAACAAGACTTCCTTTTTCTGTGTTCTAAAGCACCATTGTGCATTTGAGGGTGGCATGGAAATAGGTATGTAGAGCTTTGCCACAGTTGTGGAGCTCATAACCACAGCTACAGTGCAACCTGCATGTGCACTCCATAGTAAATGGATAAGCCAAACATTTCGAGGGTCAGCAAATTGGAACATGTTGCAGGTGGTCATCCTCCCAGTAGGCCAGTGTGGTGCAGTGGTCACAGTGCCTGTCTAGGAGCTGGGGGACCAGGGTTCAAATCCCTACTCAGTCATGAAGCTCACTGGGTGACCTTGGGCCATTTGAAAGTACATTGTGATCTTTGAAAAACAATAGAAAACAAATAGTCTTTGTGTAACTGAGGCCTTAAAAAGCTGGAGTCTGCCGTACATAGTTATGAAGAACTCCTTAAAGAAAAAGGCAGTGTATATATCTTAAGCTTGTTAGACCCCAGTGCATTCCCATCAAGCATAATATTCTGTTTCACTGGAAGTGTATTCTATATTCCTAAGTGGGAAAACAGACTATAATGAAGAGGCCCATCTCTGCAATCACTCCTCTCTATTCCTATCAGTCACAGATATAGTCAATAGGTACATGCAACAGCATTCCCTAACTAACTTGACTAATTTGGCACCAGGGCCTCTTGTATTCCACAAACTTATCTAATCCCTTCTTGTTTATTTATTATTTCTAACACATATGAATCACTGTCCTGCCACAGGCATTCAAAACAATTTGCAACAAATGCCACCAATAATGTTCCCTAGCAACAAGCTCAGGCTCCACAGGCAACTCACGCGTTTCATCGCTTTAAAAAAATAAAAAAATCTTTGACATCATTCACCCTGTTTGTGCTATTGCTATTTCACACAGTAAGGCAGAACAAACCATTCTACCCTATTCACAAATGAACTCCATTCATGATTCTTTTATTCAAAGTGATTGTAGGATTCTATCATCTACACATGAGATTTATATATGATCTACTGGGATCAATTAATGATGTTACTTTCCTACTAATGACATTAGTTTCCTACTAATGAAATCAACTAAGGCTGTTCTCCACCCACATTCGTATTGTGCAAATAATGTATCACACACTATGCTTGTTGTTGTTGTTGTTGTTGTTTAAAATGGTTAAACATAATCACTGCATTTAAACTTCTCCATTCAGTCACTATCCTGGCTTTGTGTGTGCTTTCATGAGAGAAAAGAGGGAGAAGGGGTTAAAATACATGGCTGGAAAGCATTGTTCTATGTCCAAAATAAAGGAACTTGCATAACAATGCAACAAGATCACCAATCTTTAAGAGCAAAAGCAAACTCACTGGTATGGCAATCATTAGTACATCATGGGTAAGCTTGTGGAACAATTAGAGGAAAACACCCTAAGGAGAAGCTCACAGACTACTGAGATAGATTGGATCTAATCATAGTAAAAAAGAAGATACGTGTCTGTACTTGATTGGAATGTGATCAGAAGCTTGAAGGGCTTCTAACATAGCAGACAACTGGAAGCCATAGCACCCTAACATCTTTTCTTCAAAATAAAGATTTCTGGTTCGTTGCTGAGCAAGTTTATACATAATCAGTCCTCAAAGCGTTTGAATTTTGTCAATCCATGGCTGTTTAGAAGACTATATGAGAATCTTCTATAACTCTGCTGGTCTATATAATTGC
The DNA here is from genome assembly GCF_009819535.1 of Lacerta agilis. Classification (NCBI taxonomy): domain Eukaryota; kingdom Metazoa; phylum Chordata; class Lepidosauria; order Squamata; family Lacertidae; genus Lacerta; species Lacerta agilis. The sequence goes on along the minus strand of NC_046313.1, from coordinate 86,019,916 downwards.
TTCAATAGGTATAGATGCAGGGTTCCAGCATCATTAGATTCAGAAGCATGGCTTTAAAAAGTTACCTGCAGTTATCTAATAATAACAATGTGCAGAAATTCCTGGAAGTAATCAAGAATCACATTGCAGAACACCCACACTGTTGGATAGTTCCAAAGTGGGGGGGGGGGGGGAAGAGATATGAATCAATCTGTCCATGCCTCTTCCAGTAAGTGTAACTATGATTTGGATATAGCCAGTGAGGTCTTGCAAGGGTAGTGCTCCACCTACTGAGAATTTTGGACTGTGCCTCCTTTTTATTTGTGTTGATTGACAAGGTAGAGGAAGAGGTACAGACATAACGCCAATCATCTTTCTTCCAAAGATTCACCTAAGCTATTTTATATGCCTGTACCCAGGCTGGGCTGTCGTCCAAAAGTGGTACCTGAATGATATTATAAATAAACATAAATGATGCCTTTAGCTAACAATACAATAGCATCTATGAAGGATTCAAAGGAAGTCAGTGGGTGCTTGCTTTAAGTCTGGCTAAGGAAGTGACAAAGACCCAGATATTGATACAAAGGCAGCAAGACTGGTTCAGTTTTGCTTCCAGACAACTGTGCAGGACAGATGTTCCCCTTCATCCATCAAATCCAATGACTTTGAATAAACTGAACACCCAGAGTTTTGTTGTTGATAGTGGCATTTCCCCCCTTTTGGGTGGTGCTTATTAACATCATTTGTTCACAAGCAAACAAGAAAGCTTGGCACAATCTGGCACATAACTGCATCTCCTTGCAGCAAGCATGGGCAACATTCACCAGAAGCTCACTCACTCAGTCTTACCTTCGGAGACTGTCTTTCTTCTCATCTCTTGTCAAGCAGCCATCAAGGTGTTTATTTATGTGAGGTTCTTGAACAGGAACCCCGCAGACAGGGCACTCCACTGAAACATTTGAAAGCATTCATGTTAACATGGACATTCCTAAAGAACGCTTGCCAACTGAAGAAAACCATTAATTTTCATAAGGGAGGAGGGAAAGGGTTGGTGTTTTTGTGCAAAGCAAAATGCAGATTTTGGGGTGGAGGTGTTCCTAATATATGAACACCATTTCATTACCTGTTCCAAATGGAGCTTATTTCCGCAAAAATACAAGTACAGACCTCACCAGCCACTTTCCATATAGAAACATGTATTTCCTCTAGCAAATTTAGGATTTTTAACATTCACAATGGCACCAGCAATGTATCCTCATCTAGATTTTTCCAAACATCATTGCATTTACCCCCGTGATGCAGCCCAGTAGTCTAGGTCTGCAGAACATTTCTTGCCAGCCTGGAAAAAAGGGAAGCTCCGCTCTCCAGCAGAAAACTGAAGTCAAAAGTGCATATTAATTCACATCCTAAAATCCAAAGAATCACTTTCTCTTTAAAGCAGCATCAGAAGGAGCCATTTGAAGCAAAGCATCAGAAGACATGGAAAGAGATCATTCTTCTCTTAATCACCACTTTCCCCTACAACTTCCTTAAACATACACACAACCACTCTGGATTCCAAACCCATATTCTCTGCGTTTGGAATCTTAATATTTCTGCCAATGTGGAATAAGAATGTGGTCCATCACAGGCATGATTCTTAGGTGTGGACTTCAAAGTCCTACTAAAACCCGGCCCACCCGACCCCAGCAGGAGACACAGCCTATTTTACTCAAAGCCATTGAGCATTAAGGTTGGATAGTGTTGTTTTGTGGTGTACAAACATGGCCTTGCCAATATTTTTCACAAGACAAAGGATCCCTCCTCCACAACCCTAGAAGTATCCTCAGCATGAGAGGATAGTTGTTTATCCCCCAAGGAATTTGGCCCATTCAAAGGGAATGTTTCCCTCTTCCTCAGAATGTTGTTCTTCATCCCAGAGACCCTTATTCTCCATGACAGCTGGGGAGCTGCCACTGTGGGAGTGGGACACCCACCAACCTCTCTGCCTTCCTTAGCTTTTCCAAGCCCAACACCTCAGTCTCAAGGGAACAAACCTGTTCCTGGAGAGCCAGGAGCTTCTTGTTCACACGCACCCATGATTTCTCTCCAACACTTCAACACCCTTTCCAGCTTTCTACCTGCATAATTGCTTTTTGTAGTTTCAGTTACTTTGAGAGCTTGGGTTTTCTTTACGTCAAAGAAAGGAGCTTTTATTTTTTAAAAAAATATATAAATCCTGGTAGCAACACATTTTTAAAAGTGCAAGTTATTGTGTAGTTTTCAGTTGTACCTCACACTACACTCTAGCTTTGATAGACCTGACTAAATTTTAACTGGTTTTAACTTGCACTGACAGCTTATAACTTGCACCTTATTTTCACCCACAACAACAGTCTAACATTTATAATCTAGAGAAACAGAGCTTATGAAGGGGGGGGGGTGTTTTTAAAGAAGGTTAAGCCCAACCTTTTTAAAACTAAACTGATTCTCCCACTAGCAAGATCTGTGTTTTGTAGAACTATATATGGTGGAGTTTCCTCCTTTTTATCCCTTCTCCAAAATGGAAGCTTTTAGCCTAGTTTACTGTGGCCCCTCCAACTTCCCTGCAGAGTTAGCACAGGTATCTACAGGCTTCCTACCTCCAGAATGTAGCTCCTGAGTTATGAGTTCTTTCAGGATCTGGCTCCTAGCATACAATGATCTTATTATTCTGAACTGTTTTAATTAAATAAATGGGTGCTACCTACTCTCTCTTTGCATATCTGAGAGCCAGTGTGGTGTAGTGGTTAAGAGCGGTGGACTCGTAATCTGGGGAACCGGGTTCGCGTCTCCGCTCCTCCACATGCAGCTGCTGGGTGACCTTGGGCTAGTCACACTTCTTTGAAGTCTCTCAGCCCCATTCACCTCACAGAGTGTTTGTTGTGGGGAAGGAAGGGAAAGGAGAATGTTAGCTGCTTTGAGACTTCTTCGGGTAGTGAAAAGCGGGATATCAAATCCAAACTCTTCTTCTTCTTCTTAACTCCCTTTCTTGTTTTGTCACCTCAGGCTCCCTTTAGCACGCGAAGCAGGGCAATGTTGGATTTTATGGCTGGATTTTATTGTCCTACCGCTGGTTTGGCATTATTGATTTGCGGTTTTATTGACTGCTGTGTCATGTTTTAATTTGTTCTATTTATTTATCTGTGTTATGTCACCTAGAGAACATTTTTATAAGGCAACTTATACAACAAATTAATTGTATACAGGTATTCAGCTCAGCTATTTCACTGTAAGTCAAAGCTTTAAAAGGTCCAGAATATGTCTCTGAGACATAAAGGGGGAAGGCAAAATAGAGAAGTACAAAGCCAGGGGACAGAAAATAAAAAATGGAATATAGTACTGCATTTATTTTCCTTAAGCTTCAGACAGGGAAGGAGAATATTTTATTAATTTACTTTCTGTTTTCATACAAAGCCATCCAACAGCATTGTTCTCTGTGTGGTTTCCAGCATAAAATGATAAACACCATTAGAAACACAATATCCAATATCCTTAAAACACGGTAATTATTCATATATAATAATTGGAATTATTCCAACTGGAATAATTGGACTGGAATTTGGGAGCAGGGAGTAAAGTTTATTTTTCTTGGGCATAGAGACTGGGACATCACTTACTAATGTAGCATTGAAATGTTAATTATTAAAATGTGTTCTGACGCTTCTATAAATAACACGGGGGGGAAAAGAGATCAGGAATGCCAAATTCATCTAAGCAATAATGTTTTGTTTCCAGGCCAACTGGATTCCCACACTGTATTCCAAATAACATATAAATTAGCGAAAATAATTATACGTGATATAAGGTAGCGTACAAAGGATATTGTTGCATTTTACATTTATGAATCAATTCACAAGATGGAGTTAGAAAGTTTTCACTCTTTCCCCTTTCATATTAAGGCAGCCAAAAAAATGCCTATTAAAATATGGAAGAACAACAATGGTATATCATGAATGTAAAGTCTTTATTACTGGCAATTTAAAAACATAACCTCTGAATTTTCCACTTCTTTTAGAATTAAAGAGGCCACAACTGCAAAGCACCACTTGACTAGGGGTTCTATCAAAGTCCATTTTTAAACCAAAAACTGTTCAACTGAAAAAACAAATACAGCAGAATCCTTTTAACATTATCACCTGATGGGCATCTTACTGCCTTTTTTTAAAGACCCAAAAAGAAACAGGATGTCACACTGAGCATGAATTTAAACACAGTAGAAACCATTCTATTACACAAATCTATCTTCTCTTAATATAATTACCGGTAACATTTTCTGTTTTAACAGGAATATCTTTCCATCAGATGGCTGAGCACTATTTAAGTGAGGTTTTGAAAAACCACATATGTGCTGCATCATCAAGAAGATTGTTGTTTAGGATCCAATGACACACTAGCTGATACTAGTTGACTGTTGCAGAAGGCATATAGTTATGGCACCAGATTCGTTTTTCTGGCCACTGTAGCATGAGAATTGAACTATGGGCTGGTTTAGATATGGTAAACTATACTTAACATTACAAGAATGAACCTAACCTTTCCCCAGGCTTGTTCCTCAAGAATGGCCACAAGAATGAGTTCAGAAACTTCCACTTCTGCTCCAGATTTTTAAGATAAACCATAATTTGCCCTATCATCTCTACCCAGTCAAACTGTGGTTACTCTTAACCACGGTAAGTTGAAATAAGGAAATTGCAAGCCATAGTTTCTGAATTTGCCTGGTGTCCACTAACAATAAGATTGAACTAAAAACTTAAAACTCCTTAATAATCCAACCCCAAAAGACCCATCTGAGTACAGATGAAAAATCAATGTGGAACCTTTGTGCATACAGAAAAAATAACTATAGAACAAAACCAACAACTTACCCTTTGGGATAACTTTTATTGCAGATGTGGAAGGAGTTTCAGGGTTTCTGGTGCCTGCTGCTTCTGTGTAAAGTGTCTCTTGGTCCTCTTGAGAGCCACATGGGATCTCTTCCTGCTCCATTTTGATCTGTTTACTTTCCTTTTCAGATGGGTTTAAGTGCCTTCTATGGGCTGGAATGTTCTCTTTGACTATAAAGGTATCAGCAGATTGCTGTTCTTGTTTTAAAACAAGACCAACCGAGGAACTCAAAATATGGAATTGGGCAGAAGCCTTCTTGGTAAGCAGCTTTGGAGAAGAAAGTGCTGCAGGATCTAAGACTGCTTGGAATAGCCGCTGTCTAGGAGTAAACACAGAACAATGTCAGTGTATTACTATGTTATGTATTTTTGTGTTTTTATATTGTAAACCGCCCTGTGATCCTCAGATGAAGGGCAGTATAGAAATTTTAATAATAATAATAATAATTTATTTATACCCCATCCATCTCTGGGCGGCTTCCAACAAAATATTAAAATACAATAGTCTATTAAACATTAAAAGCTTCCCTAAACAGGGCTGCTTTCAGATGTCTCCTATAAGTCTGGTAGTTGGTTTCCTCTTTGACATCTGGTGGGAGGGTGTTCCACAGGGCGGGTGCCACTACTGAGAAGGCCCTCTGCCTGGTTCCCTGTAACTTGGCTTCTCGTAGCGAGGGAACCACCAGAAGGCCCTCGGCACTGGACCTCAGTGTCCGGACAGAACGATGGGGGTGGACATGCTCCTTCAGGTATACTGGACCAAGGCCTTTTAGGGCTTTAAAGGTCAGCACCAACACTTAGAATTGTGCTTGGAAACGTACTGGGAGCCAATGTAGGTCTTTTAGGACTGATGGGATGTTGTCTTGGCGGCCACTCCCAGTCACCAATCTAGCTGCCGCATTCTGGATTAGTTGTAGTTTCCGGGTCACCTTCAAAGGTAGCCCCACATAGAACGTGTTGCAGTAGTCCAAGTGGGAGATAACCAGAGCATGCACCACTCTTGCAATAATGATGATGATGAATGATGATGATAATGAATAATCCAAGATTGTACTGTTCCTGGTTACACATATATGTTCATTCCAGCTATGTATCATCATCATCATTTTATTTGTATGCTACCTTTCCATGGTTGAAACTATGCTCGAGGCGGGTTACAACACAAGATTTACATAATTACAAACATAACATAACATAACATAATTACAAACATAATTACAAACATAATTACAAATCATAAACAATAAATAAGACACATCAAAAAGTACACAACCAAATGGAAACAATTCCCACGTAAATAGTAAGATCTAAAACTAAAGATACAACAATAATATCAGTAACAGCAACAGCTCTCTCAACCCCCCCCCCCAATAAACAATACTCCAGCCCAAGAATCTGTTCAACAGCCTCAGCTTTTGTAGCTGGAGTCAGTCAGCACCCCATTCTCCTAGGCCTGATGGGAAAAGGCCAGCAAGCCAGGGGGCAGGTCTTCCATGGGTTCACAGCCAAGATGGTCTCATTTAAAACAACACAGATAAAAATTAAAAACAATCTAAAAGAGGAGCCCTCTCTGCTAAGCAGCAGCCGCAGTCCTTGTGAAGCCTGTCAAGCCCCGCCCCAAACCAGGTGGAGAGAGGCAAGGACAGGGCCCTTCAGGCAGAAGAACCAAAAAGCAAAAATGTAACACAAAAAGATGATAAAAATATTGCTACTGAAGTTATAATACTCATTCTTTTGATAACTTCAATAAGCTAAGTGGTGACATCTAGTGGTCATATATTGGGTGCAACCATACCACATATTGGACCCAAGAGGCTGGCTGGCTGGCTGGCTGGCTGGCTGGCTGGCTGGCTATTTATTTATTTATTTATTTATTTATTTATTTATTTATTTATTTATTTATTTATTTTCCACCCTTCACTAGAAAGTCCTAGGGTAGGTCACAACAATGTCAATAATGGAACACCATGGGTTCACTGTAAAAATCTGCAAACAAGTAGGTTGGCATATTTTAGATTCAGGTAGGTAGCTGTGTTGGTCTGACGCAGTCAAAATAAATAAATAAAATTGTCCAGTAGCACCTTAGAGACAAGTTTGTTCTGGGTATAAGTTTTTGTGTGTATGCACACTTCTTCAGATACACATCATTTATATAATTTTAGACTTAGCACGAGTAAAAGAAGAGACGGGCACAGCAGATGTCAAAAACTTAAAGAGGATTGGGGAAAGACTCCTACCTCCCTGTATTTATCTTTGGAGGTCTGAAAATCACTTCTGGTCACTTCTCAAGATTCCTTAGATGAATACTAACCCTCGTTTTCACTTTGTGTCAATTTGATCCAATGAGTTTTCAGGGGCAGCCACACCACACAATGGCCAAAGGGGGCAACGGAAGAAAGCAGTCGATAAGTATGCACACGTTTGCCCAGCATTTAATGTTTCTCAATCTAAGATGACAAGGCTCCTGGAACTGCCCATAGCAAAAACCCGTGCATTTCACATGATAACAAAACAAAGGAGGCGATTAATCAATCATGAACGGCATACATAATTGCTGGAAAACAACAGTGGGAGAGCGCTGTGGGGCTCATGTCCTGTTCAGGGCCTCCCCGGATATCTGGCTGGCCACCATGGGGAACAAGAGGCTGGACTAAATTGTTCTTTGGTCTGATCCGTTAGTCATGCAAATTTCAGTGGGTCTACTCTGAGTAGGACTAGTACTAGGTACAGCTGTACATAAATGTCGCAAACTAAATAAATAAATTTGACTGTATAAGCTTGCAACAAGAACCCCGCCATACCTCTTTTTGATATGTACTGCATAAACCTATTTACAACTCTTATTAAGTAACGGTTCTCCACCAGGACAGTCTGAAATATGGACACTTTGAAATTACATTTCACATTTCAATTCCTTAAAAATGTCACGCTGCTAATATATCCTGGTCTCTGCTTTCAGGCAAGAAGGCTCTGTTTGTCGGAATCCATTCACATCTCTTTTCATGTGAGCTGAAATTTATTCAAAAAGGTTTGGGTCAGTAGCCTTCAGTCCTAGGTGAAGGACAGACATCCCTAAGATTCGGATATATTACAAAGCAGCCCAGTAACACCACTCCAATCCTCTTGTTTCTTTTTTTTTCGGGGGGGGGGGGGGTTCCCCACTGACCTTAACACCAACTTACCACAATTACCACCAGGTCAGTATTCTACTGAAATAAAATTATATTTATTCACATAAACACAGAAACTGGGAGGGAAAGAGAAAATAATTTATATGGTTGGGATCCAGAAAAGTACTAAAGTAAAACATTTTGGTGAAGGTGACTTTTGTACTTCTTCCTTACCTGGCAGTCTCCTGAATCCCTCCAAATGCTTCTCACAAATTTCACGCAACCCTTCTGAATGGGCTGCAGTGGTGGGATAGGGGAGCAACTGCTGAAAAGTGAGCTGAGCCCCCCCCCCCAAAAAAATCTATAATTTCCCCCCAGTTTTTTTTAGAACTATCAACCAAACAACCACCAAACCCACCTTTGAAAGGAGGAAGGGAAAAGCTATGCCTTTCACAAACCTAACAGAGTAGAAATCCTAAAATTTTCACAGCTGCACAGTAAAAGTCACATTTTTCAATGATCAATTGAAGTTGGGAACATTTCTTTTAACCTTAAAACACAAACCAGCCGAACAGTTTCACCATAATTATTTCTTTATTACCTCATAAAATATACAATGGTTCCTCTATAAACTCCATCCCAGGCCTGTGTGTGTTTGAATATTATGGACACCATTAATCTTCTTAGATAAGAGACGAAATAGAACTATTAATGCACAATAGACTGTTTTTTTTAGCAGTGCATACTCTTTCCTTTGAATTCTAGAACTCATTTTTATGTTTTATTTACTGGACATTAAAATGTTTTCCTGGGTACACAAATCTAAGCAGACTAGGAGATGCATGTTTCTGGGGAAAGCTTACGGCAATTAAATGGTCGAGACCAGGCTTTGTACAGAGTGAAGATGTCAAAGAGACTAGAAGGCCAAGATAGGCCACAAGAAGCCACTACTCTGCTCTGGGTCTGCCACGTATACCTTGCCAAAATTGTAGAAATCAGAGAATGCAGCAACACTAAAAGTCTATATGCATTGCTGGTTTACAGCAGAGGCAGCCAAAGAAGTGTTCTGCTTTGTTGTGGACTCCAGCTCACATCACCCCTCACCAGCGGCCAAGCTGGCTGGGGCTGATGGGAGTGATAGTCCACCACATCTGGAGGGAACCACACTCAGTGATGATGAATGTATTTGCTGCCAACAACAGACCACGGATAAATTATGCTACTTCAAAATGGGTTGCTTGTTGTTGTTGTTTTGTAGCTTCCTGCATGACGTTATCAGGGGAAGAGCCTTCACGCTGGAGTTAGAAGAAGTCGTCTTTTATGTTGTGAACCACCCTAAGATCTATGGATGACGGGCAGTATAAAAGCTTAATAAATAATAAATACAGTGGCACCTCGGTTGCCCAACATAACCCGTTCCGGAAGACCTTTCAACTTCCAAAATGTTTGATAACCAAGCCACAATAGCTGGTTGGCAATTCCATTGAGAAAAATGGAGAAATGTGCCTTGGAAGCTGTTCAACTTCCGAGGTGCGTTCAAAAATGGAAGCATTCACTTCCAGGTTGTTGGCGTTTGAAAGCTGAAATGTTCAACTTCCAAAGCATTTGACAACCAAGGTTCCACTGCAGTAATCATCATTCAGTGCTATTTTTCCAGAAAAAGAGGTGCCAGGACTCACCATGAACGCCTCCCTTATTCTCTTACAATGCCAATGGCTCTGACCTGAGAGGTGCCAAACTGAGTTCCAGTGGGAAAAAAAGTCCTGATAATCATAGAACTGTAGAGCTTGAAGGGTTCTCAAAGTCACAGAACCCAACTGCCATCTTCCCACACCCAGAGACAAACACAAATGGCAGATAAAGGGTCCACCACAAGTCCCTACAGATCTTATCCCACATCAGGCTGATGACTCAACTGAGTAATAAAAACTTCCTATCACTAGTCAGCTTCTTCCAGAAGAAACATTCACTCCAGTCATTGGACCATTCCACTGTCAGTTTCCCCCATGCAAAAAAGAAACAGCAGTACCATTTCCACATGCAGAAACATCAGTGCATGGCATAGTTATTCCCATGACTGCAGTACCCGAAGAAGTGCTTTTTCAACTATAGAAAATGTGAATTGCGTAGAGTCACATTCACAGTGTTGTTTCCCCTTGTGATCATGCCACTGCAGCTGCTCAGATGTAGGCAACTCTCTAATGATGTGACATCAGTCTTAAGAATTTGGAAAAATCACACTAAGCCCAACCACTAAACATAATGAACAAAAACACGGTGAACTCTCTTAGCCCTTTAGTACAATTTGCTAAACTCAACACCAGAGTTCAACACTTTGGCAGCTTCTAATGTCTCAAAAGAAGAAGAAAAGAGGAAACAAAGACTGTAAAAGAGCAAGGGAGAAACTATTTGTGGTTGCAAAGGACAAAAGACACATAATTAGTACAAAAGGACCTAATGTCTTCCTATCTGCCTCAAGATACTAAATCATACCAGCATTTCCATAAAGCCAAGTGAGACTTCTTTTTTTAAAACTTATTTGTGGTACCTAACATTAACACTAAGAATAAACACTTTTATAAACAATCCTGAGACTACAGGCTTTTTGCGGTGTATTAATTGTACATCAGGTTAACCAAGGACACTGTGCTGAGCATCTATTGATTTGGTCTGCATTGGTAACCTGATAGCCCTTTGGGCCACAGAGGAATAGATTGTTCACCCTCCCTGATTTATAAGATTTGTTCACATCCATTAAGGAAATCAGAAGTAGTTAAGGATTACAGCCTAGGATCAAAATTGGTAGAAGCAGCACAACTTGTTCTTTGCAGTACTGCAAGAAAATAATAAAGGTGCCAGTAAATCTGCCCCTAAGACAATTTAGACACAGAGCAGAAACTAAAATATTTATGTAGTGGGATTTAAAACAATCATTTCCAGAATATCAATAGTTCTTAAGAAACAGAGGCACCTGGGAATCAAACACTATTTAGATGATAGATATAGATACCACGTTAAAGTCAAGTTTCTTTTTGCTTCCTGTAATTTGTTCTAAATATACAATCCATAAATGCAAAAAGAAAGGAGAAATAAGGAGAAGTATGCTTTATGAATATGTACCAAATTTCAGCTTTGCCATTTACCTGAAAGTGTCTTAACCATTTTGACATCACCGTAGCCCTACTTGGGTGTTCCACTTACTCGCATGCAAATAAATACGCTAGGGGAAGTGGTGGTGTACTACTGAGCCATGCCCCATTTGTTGCATCATCGTCATTCCACTAAGAAATGTTCTGTTTTCAAATATACTGAAATTAGGTTGGCTACTCTAAAGAGATGTTTGTTTGTTTGTTTGTTTGTTTGTTTGTTTGTTTGTTTGTTTGTTTGTTAAATACACTGCCTTTGTCCAAGGATCACAGGGTGGTTTACAACAACGAATACAAATATACTTAATATAGTAATAAACAAAAACATTAACTTCCCATTCCCAGTTTAAAAGGCCACAGATTGTTTAAGGCAAAGGCCTGGGGGAAGAGAAATGTTTTGGCTGGGCACCTAAATAAATGTAACTAAGGAGCCAGGTGAGCCTCCCGGTGGAGAGCATTCCACAAAGGGAAGCCACTACAGAAAAATCCCGTTCTTGTGTTGGCACCCTCCGGATCTCTCATGGAGAGGGAACATAAAGAAGGGCCTCAGAAGGGCCATATGGGTTGGTACATTTGGGGAGAGGTGGCCCTTGAGGTATTTGAATTGAGCCCAGAAACTAACTGGCAGCCATTGTAGTTGGGCCAGGCTTGGCATTATGTGCTCAAACCGTCTTGCCCTGGTGAGCAGGCTGGCTGCTGAATTCTGCACCAGCTGAGTTTCCGTACTGTCTTCAGAGGCAGACCCATGTATATGTGGGATGATGTCAGTCAAGTCCAACATTCTGAGGGAGGACCAACTGCCACTTTGTGTCAGTTAGCTTTGGTCTGTTGGTCGGTTAGGCTGCTGCTGCTTAAAGATTTGTAACCTAAATATGTACATGAATGAATCTGTGAGTAAATTACTTTATTTCAGTTATTAATCAGATTCATGTGTATCTTTATTTTGAGGAGGATAAAGGGATTGACAAGAAAGGACGAAAGACTCAAACGAGTCAGCAAGCCGTTTGCCACTGTGCAGGTTTAAATAAGGAACGTTTAACTCTGCAACTATATTATATAAACGTTCCCACAGTATAATGTATTGTAGTAATCCAACCTAACAAACCAAAGCTGATGAAAGGCACTCCACACCACCAACACCATCTGAGCCACAAGAGACAACAAAGGATCCAGAAGTACCTCCAAGCTACGTACCCACTCCGATCAGGAGCAGGCAACCTCCCATTCATCTGGTCTAGGGAGCTGCCCACTAACAGTGCCTCAGTCTTATCTGGCTCGAGCTTCAGTTTGCTGGCTCTCATTCAGTCCATTACCAAGACAGGACAATAGTCCTGCACATCCACTGCCACACCTGAAGATGTAAAGGAGAAGTAAAGCTGCGTATCACTTCATGTCAACAGCCCAAGCCATTCAGATGCTCCAGAGGTCGGCCAGGGCTTTGACAGGAGTGCCAGTTATAAAAGCCAGGGGGAAAAAAACCAAGCGCCATCGTGGGCTCCAGCAGCCTCTGAGGGTGGAGTATCCTAATAGATCCCTTGACTCTGCAGAGGGAAAATGGTGCTGAAAGCCTAAATCTCAACAAAAAGTGATCTGACCAAGACAAGGGACTGATATCAATATCCTCCACTTTCAGGTCACCGTACTCCTGCACCGTTGAGAAAGTAAGGTCCAGACTGTGGCCTGCCACATGCATTGGACTGGTGACATGCTGGGACAGCTCCATGATCATCATAATAGCCACAATGTCCTGAGCCACCCCAAAGCCAGTCGCCTTGGCATGGATATTGAAGTCCTCCAAAACCAGTTGTCTGGGAGTCCTCAACACCACCTCCCAGACGAGCAGGGAGAATGCTGGGCAGTTAAGACAGTAAACCAACAGAATCCCTAATCTGCTCCGAATGCCCAATGCCAGGAACACACACTCTAGATCCTCCCTCCTCCCAAATGGACAGAGATCCTAGAAAGGGAGGGAGTGAGAGGGAGGGAGGGAAAATGGAAAGGGAGAATATGTCAATAGACCACAGCAATTTCCCCTCCCCAACCCTCAAGTCTGTCAAGAGAGCCAGCATGGTGTAGTGGTTAAGAGCAGTAGACTCGTAATCTGGTGAACCGGGTTCGCGTTTCCGCTCCTCCACATGCAGCTGCTGGGTGACCTTGGGCTAGTCACACTTCTTTGAAGTCTCTCAGCCTCACTCACTTCACAGTGTTTGTTGTGGGGGAGGAAGGGAAAGGAGATTGTTAGCCGCCTTGAGACTACTTCGGGTAGTGATAAAGCGGGACATCAAATCCAAACTCTTCTTCTTCTTCTTCTTCAAAACTATAGCTGATGCTGCACCAAGCAGCAGGTGGGCACAGCTGGGTAAGACGAACTCCACCCTGCTCACCTACTCAGGTCTCAGTGTTATCGACCAGATCAGCCTCCTCATCCACAATCAGATAATACATGAGGAAGGTCTTATTCAGAGCCAATCTGGCATTCAGCAGCAACTGCAAACCCACCGGCTGGGTGATACGACAACCACAATACCCCAGGTAGGAGCATCCAATTTTTAGGCCTCTTTTACATGATACCCCCCCATAACTGAGTCAGAGCTTGTATGTAAATATAATATACAGTATGTGCTTTATATTTTTCCTTATGGCAGTTTCAATTCCTGACAAGATTCCTAGAGTTTACATGAAAACCCTTTACAGCAGGGGTTGTCAACCTGATCCCTACCGCCCACTAGCAGGCGTTTCAGGATTCTAGGTGGGCGGTAGGCGGTTCTACGGCACAAGTTGAATCCTCCTTCAATCGAGCACTGGTGGGCGGTAAGGAAATTTTACCATTAGTTGGTAAAAGATGCATTAGTTGGGCGGTAGGTATATAAAGATTGACTACCCCTGCTTTACGGTGTTGAAACAAACACTGTACCAACCCACCCACCCCCACAAAAAAAAAACCCAAAGCTGGCATCTTCAAGCAATACTTGCAGTCTCCTATGAATAATCAGATAGCAATATTAAAAATTACTTAGCACAATAACAAGTTTCAGCATTGCTTCCCTAAGGAATATACCCAGTGGAAGAAGCAAAGGAGAAGACAATCCAACCATGAAATAGAGAAGAGGTTTCAGTGATACAGCAAGCATAAATAAATAAAACCTTCAGGGAAATGCTTTAATTCCCACAATTTTCATACTTTGTCGCATCTGTCCAATTCATTTAACAGCTGGGTTGCTGCTGCTGCTGCTGCTGTTTTTTTATTCCTCAAGTTTGAGTAGCGACTACAAGTCTCGAGAGGTTATTTCTTCTTTGAGCTCCTTTGTAAGAATTTGGGGAGGGGTATTTTTGCCATGATCAGATGCCAAGGTGAAGTGAAAGAGGGACAGAATGAGTGAGTGTTTTAAGGGTTGCCATTCACTTCTGGCTGGGACACCATCCACCAGCAGCAAGCGAGACACGACAGCTAAGCCCCAAGGGAATGCAGCCATTGTGAGAAAAGACGTTCCCCACCCCTGGTTTAACAGTTATACCCACCACCACCCTGGAAGAAAGTCCTCTGCTGATCTCTATTTTAACCCAGAGCCCTCAATACTCAAGAAAGATAGCTGTGTAGGATCAAGCAAGTTCAAAATAAATAAATAAAATAAATAAGTACCTTACCTGGGCAATGCTATTAATAAACTTCTACATGTTGAGAATTCAGGAACATTCCAAAGTTTCATAACTAGTGTTCCAGAGGACAACAGATCAATCTATGTTATTATAGGACAACTTTTTCAGGGTGGTTTGGTTTTTTTTAAGTGTGCCTTATTGCTCTGACGTTCCTTCTTGCCCTTCCACTGACTTGTGGGAAAGCCAGTAAGACATTAAAGCAAAATATAATAATAATAATAATAATAATAATAATAATAATAATAATAATACTGTAGTTATGTTCCACGGGTTGGCTCCCTTTCATAAAACAGCACAACTTCTTGAGGTTTATATGGATAGTGGCTTTTCTCATATTTTCATGTGTCACCAAAAAGTCTTTATTTCATGGTTTGCTGTCCTCTGTTTCCTCCACAAGCTACAACTTGTTATATCAAAACTAACCCTTAACATCCAGAAATCCGAGATATCTCAAGAGGAGTTGGTGAAAAGAACCATAGTAACCTGCCACATGACTTCATTAAATATATATAAATAAGAGTTAGGTGTTCAAAAGAGAGGGAAATCCCAGAACTGAAAAGCCCAAAGGAAAAGCCAAAGCATGTTTTTTTTAAGTAACGAGAAACAGTGATGGCACTAAAAACCAACACAGAGTAGGCCACAGAGCAGAGATGGAGAAACATGGCCTTCCTATTGTTGTTGGACTCCAACTCCTTTCAGCCCCAGTCAGCACAGACAATGTTCAGGGATGATGGGAGTTGTAGACAAGCAAGTTACCCCACCTCTGCCATAAAAGGTGTTAAGTCAAACAAGAAAATATTCTGAGTTGCAACTTCTTTTGAGTTATATAAACATTTTTCAGGGTCAGATCCTTGGTGGCGGGGGTATGGCTATACAGTGGTACCTCAAGTTAAGAACTTAATTTGTTCTGGAGGTCCGTTCTTAACCTGAAACTGTTCTTAACCTGAGGTACCACTTTAGCTAATGGGGACTCCCGCTGCTGCTGCGCCGCCCGATTTCTGTTCTCATCCTGAAGCAAATATTCTTAACCCGAGGTACTATTTCTGGGTTAGTGGAGTCTGTAACCTGAAGCGTCTGGAACCCGAGGTACCACTGTAGCAATCTTATCACATGGTGTGAGCCACATTTCAAAGAATAACCTCCTTTTAAAAATTTAAAAAACAACATATATACAGGAATTACTCCATTTCATTGCATTCTCTTGGCAAAGCGCTTATTTGATAAAAGATTCCACACACACCAAGATATTCCCTTGAAGAAGGGCTGGGTAGCCCAAAACAAGTCGGAACTCAGAATTTTTTTCTTTAATCAATACATTTTCTACAACCTTGCCTACATTTTTAAAACACAATTTGCTCCACACAGAAAGGTTAAAAGTTTAGCGGGACCCCTGAGGTACAGAACTCTGAGTCATCCAAGTAAAGAAATTATATTGGGGGAGCAAAAAGGCAAAGCTGTCGATAGTAACACAGTTCAGATACCCAAACGGCAGGAAATATCCAATTATTAACAGCTTCTGGTTAAGAAAAGCAATTCTTGTTGTAATTTACAATGGAATCAACAGCCGTTCTCTTACAGAGTGCTCACTGCCACTGTTTTTTGTGGGGTTTTTTAAATTACCTAACAGTCACTTTTCAGCAAGTAGTACTCTTGCCAGTTGTCTTATGTAGGTTTCATTGCTATTCTCGTGCATCCACCTACTTGAATGACTCCCGAAACAACTCCTGTGTTCCCTAGTCGTCCTTGGAAAGACTCAAATATTGCCATTATTGGCTATGATATTTATTGTTGCCATTATTACTACTCATTAGAACCAGAAAATGGTGTTCACAATGAAGCACTGTCACCCAAAATGATTGGTATAGGGAGGGCGCTGACCACCGTACTATATGCTGAGGGTTCACATCCTCTCTTGAGCCCTACCCTGGAAAAAAACTACCCTCAGAAGATGACTTTGAAGGCAGTGATGTTCATGTACGCGAAGTCCATTCCAGGTCAGCCCTAGTTTATATTCCTTTCAAAGCCAACAGGGTGTCTGAAGCCTATCAAGTGCAAGAGAAGAAAGCTGAAAACACTTCACAATTTTATCTCGCAACTTTATCTCGCTCCTTGCCAAGTGATGTCTCCTGCTTGATTTCCTGTCAGGAAAAACATTTATTTGTGGCTTTCACTTTCCTTAACTGTCTTCCATTTGGCAGGCCATGAACCTTGAGGAATTGATGTTCTGAATATTAAATTGCTATTAGGAAAGCAATGAGCACCACGTTCTCCCAATCATTTGTTTATTAAAAAAAATAATAACTTGGGAGGGGACAATGAGAAAGATCAATCAATTTACCTCCTAGTGGTGCAGCAATACAAATTCCAGCACATTTGCAAAGCTAAGCAGGGTCCAGTATGGTTTCAAATTAGATGGGGAACCATGTGTTGAGATTCCTGCACTGCAGGTGGTTGGACTAGATGACCCTTGAGGTCCCTTCCAATTCTACGGTTCTACTAAGACATGGAGACACCTGAAAGTGGTATCCCATTAATTCATGAGTAATAGCATTAGGATCGCCTGTTTTGCTCAAGATGCATTCTTCAATTCAGATTTTCATTGGCATGACAGTGTCACAGAAGTGAGGCTGCTCAGTACACTTGGACACAAAGGCAGCTTGAGGGAAGGCAATTTTGAGCAGAAAGATGGTCTGAGGAAGAAAAGTGATGAGCCAATGGCCCACCTGGTCCAGCTTCCTGTTCTCCCAGTGGCCAATCAGATGCCGGTGTGAAGCCCACAAGCAGGACCCAAGCACAATAGCATTCTCCCCCACTTGTGATTCCCAGCAACGGGCATTCAAAGGGACACTGGCCCTGACAGTAGAGGAAGAACAAAGCCGTTGTTCCTTATAATAGCTACAAAAAATATCATGTCAGACTATTTCTTTATCATGATTCTATGTTGAGATTCCTGCATTGCAGGAGATTGGACTACATTACCCTTGGGGGCCTTTCTAACTCTACAATTCTATGATATGAGCCTAGTACTGTCTATCCGACTAGCAGTGGCTTTGGGCTCTCAGACAAAGGTCTTTCACAAAGGGAAATGCTGGGGGTTGTATCTGGGATGGTCCAAATGCAATGCATGTATTATAGCATATGACCTAACCCCAGTGGCTCCCCTCCCTGTCTTTGGTTGCTCTGAACAGCTTCTAACCACCGTGGTACTGCAGGAATTATACATGAATGTGTGCATCAAGTTCTATATATGTATGAATGAGTGAAAGATTTCAAGAATATGGGAATATCTACTATGGCCACTGACCAAATTAGAAGTTAGTCAATATCAGAATCATCACAGGTCTAGATTTTTAACTTCAGCACATAACACACCGTAACCTGTATTTCCAAATGGAAATTGAGTCACATCCGCATTCTCACTCTGAAATTTACAAAATGATGTGGGGTACCTTGCATAATCGAAGGTTTTTACCAGTTCATCTAATATCCGGTTATTTTTCAGGTCAGGTTCTGTAGCTGCCTAGAAAAGAACAAAGGGGGTACTAATTCACTCATACATTTCTAGTATCTCAAATCATCTGCACATAAATTGCTGTGTTGAAAGCAAAACATAAAAACCAAGTATGCTTCCTTAAAACATCTAAGCTGCTAAGTAAATCACCTCTTTTACTGAAAAATCTGAGAAATGTTTTATAAATGTAAGTTTCTTTTAGCAAATTATAAAAAGCTATTACTAGCAAACTAATAAACCCTTAACTCCAACTGCCAGAAATTCACTGATTTATTATGGTTGCAACAACATTTTGGAAGGCAAAAGGATATACACTGAAGATGCTAATATTAAGTCACATTCAGGAGTTGGAGGAGAAATTAGAGAGAGAACTTAAAAAGGATAAAACTTCAATTAATGGTGGAACAAACTGATACTGAGATAACACAAAGGTTTGCGGCATATAAATTATTCTTTTTATAAAACTGCCTGATATTTATCTTTCTTCTGCTTTTAGTTGCCTTGTATGGTGCCAAGCTGATATATACTGTGTTCCATTGAAATATAACTAATTGTTTGATGTAGACGATACAAAGGCAAAAACAAGTTATTTGCTCCAGACATATTTACAAAGCAGTCTTCAAAACCAGCACCAGGCGTCAGGGGAGACAGGAAGCAGAGACTTCCAACTTTCCATTCTTTGTAGTCTGATTCATACCTTCAGGAGGAGGGAATAAGAGGCAAACATACTTTGCCAGTGCTTATCAAAACCTCTGCTTCAGTTTTTAGTGAAACTATCTTTTTAAGAAGCCTACTAAAATCCAAGAAGCTTGAAGCAACAACTAATCCCAATATGGTTTAGGGTAAATATGGCTCCCTGCTATTTAATTTTCCAACAATGGATTTAGAGCCAACATGCTGTGCATATATAATACAGACTTCATTTGCTACTTAGGAAACATTACTCCCAGATTTGCTACAGTTCCTCAATGCTGAGCACCATCTCAGGAGCCATAAGGGTTTGGGTACACTTCAGTTATTAGCTAGGCATTCAATTTTAATCTTATAATAAATTCTATTGAGCAGTCACAAGAGACATTTATGGTGGGATGCATCAATTAAAAGCACACAGAATGCTACAACTGTGAGCCAGAGGCTAGATTAGAGCATATGACTAGGAACCTAGGAGGTCTGGATGGCCAGAAACTCAGTGGTAGGCCTGGAAAACTTTGATTCACAGCCAGAAACCTATGGAAGATTTTGGGCAGGTCATTCTCAGCCTCAATTGCCCCCCTATGAAATGGGTCTTACCTTATATGGCTGTGGTGAGAGCAATTCTAGGCTAAAGTTTACGTTTTGCAAATTTTAAGATGTTGTACAATATAAATAAGTAACAGTAAAACGGCCAGTGTTTGAAACTCCAATTGTTTTAGGTGCATTTTGCCACAGGGAATCTCATTAGCACAAGCAGTTCCTGAGCTCTGGATGCAGTACTGTGCCTTAGATTTCAGATTAAAACTGCAGAGTGGAAGGAAAAGAGGACCTTTTTCTGCCTCCCCAATTCCAGCCACTCTTTGAGAAGAGACCCTCTTAAGAATATTAGGGGGATTCATTATGAAAAATGAAAATAATATTTTAGCTGCAGTTTTCAGTTTCGTATTCTTGTTATAAAAAAGCACGCCTAAACATTCCACTGTTGCGCCCATAACCTCGGTTTAAGATGTGATTTAGCTCCTAGCTTTCATATCTCAGTTTTTAACACTAAAAACAGCAAACCCACGTCTGCTCTGGGTTAAGTCATTTGCACTTCAAGGAAATCCCATAAGATCTCAGTAATTTAACTGCATGCACATTGTACTCTACAAATACTTACAAGTGACAGCAGACTATGCTGGAAAGAAAGTTAAGCATTTACCACATGTTGTGCTACTGGTTTGCTCACCATCCAATTCATATATTGAACAAGGGGGATAGGTTGTTCCATTTAAGATCCCAAAATGCCTAAGCCAGGCACAGATTGAACTAGAAATATTTTCTGATACCTCCAAGTGTTCTCAGTTTGTAGAAATGTGAAGCATTTGTTTCAACAGAAACAGTAGGACAGGAAATAACACTTACCACACAACATGTAGGGCACTGAGTTTTGTAGGACAAGGACTTGCGAATGCAGAGAGAACAATCTGAAGGAAAAACAAACACAACATAATTAGAAAACTAGGCTACTTGGCAGCGCTAGAAGTGCTGCAGTTCGATTTTCAGTTGGCAGAACTTAGGGTGTAAATTTCATAATTGGTTTCAATTTCCCTTAGCGTATTAACTTTGTGCTCATCGTTTTAATGGTGAAAAATATTTCTCATAAAAGCAGCCTCACAAAGTAGATGAAGCTATACGATGCAGCCTTGCAAGTAGGATTAAACACATTCATAGCTCATAACACACATCTAATGGATCGTTATTACTACCACATGCAAACAGGAAATGCTACCCCATACTTTGGTCCTGCCAGCTACTTCCTAAGATAAACAAACCATACCATTTCAGAACATCACTGTACAGGGGATCAAGAACAACTCATCCTCCATCATGAGCTCCTCCTCCTCTCATCAGAGAGCCCATAAACATTTACTACCAATAATTCTTCCCATAACAAATGGAGTGGTGCTTCTTTCTAGGCTCCTTTGCATAGGAGGCTATGCAACTGGAATCTGTCAGGTCCTACCCTCCAGGCCACGTGGAGACGAGACAATCAAAGAAGCAGCAACCAGGTCTTGAAGAACTCACATCAAATCACTATACCACATTGATTTAAGATGTGATTTTGATAAGTGACAATCTAAACTTTTATCTGAGCAAGCACAGTAAGAAAAAAATAATCATTTGTTCCTTGGTTTATGAACTTGCCAACCAGATACCATTTTCTCGGATGAAGGCCATTAGTGATTGAGCCCATTACTTACACGTACTTGCAAATTCCTTGTTCACTATAGCACTGGTGTTGATGCAAGTTTAAAATTAGTAACTAATCCATTTACATCACCTTTTATGATGAATACTAAGAAGCACTGGAGCCATTAACAAAGTTCCTGTTCAACATCTACCCTGTCAATCATTTAAGTAGTCGACACAATTAATGAAACATAATTCAAAATGCCATATATGAAAATCCATACTGGAAGGGAAGCTTTGGAGCTGCATGAATATGGATCAGCTTAATTGGTCTGTCTGGCAATCCCTCGAGCACCAAGACATTTTAGAACGTGAAAGGACTGATTGATGTTATGTTCAATATTAATGTCCCAGAGGAGTTGGAACACACTTAAGAGATAAACACTGAAGCTGAACCAAAAGAACAGTCTTCAGCACTATACCTCATTTATATTTGTGGTGACACTGCATTAGATCTCTGTCTGAAGAACTGTACCTACAAAACTAATTACAGCACTCAACTGAATCGCCAAGTCAGAAGAGCCAACTACTGTCCACCCCGGCCTCAGGAATATCCAACTACCCATTAAACACCAGAGAAAGGTAACCAGGACAAGGGACCCCAGCTGTTCAACATGGTCAGAACTATACCACACTGCCAACAATGTTTTAATAAAATCTTAGCTATAGCCATTTTTATTTTTACAAAGGTGGATGAAGCTCTCTAAATGATATGTTCTTCACAATGTGAAGAACATACAGATCTATTTACAGGCAGGTAGCAGTGTTGGTCTGCAATAGTCAAAACAAAATAATTTTTTCCCTTCCAGTAGCACCTTAGAGACCAACTAAGTTTGCTCTTGGTATGAGCTTTCGTGTGCGTGCACACTTCTTCAGATACTTATATGAAGAAGTGTGCATGCACACAAAAGCTCATAGCAAGAACAAACTTAGTTGGTCTCTAAGGTGCTACTGGAAGGGAAAAATTATTTTGTTTTGAATACAGATCTATGGCATTTTCAGAATGTTGTCTACAGTTGCAGTCATCCCATCTCAAAAAGGGTTTCATAAGAGCAGTAGAAGATACAGGAAACTACAGCTGAAAATAACATGAGTGAATATTTTTCCTACAAAGAAATACTAAAGAGGCAGAAACTTCTTTGTTCAGAGACACACATCTAGGAGACATAACAGAAGCTCATAAGATTATGGATGATGAAAATAGAGTAAACAGCTGCATTTTCTCACACGCTAGCATTCAGGATCAGTTGTTTACTGGGTGCTTCCAGGTGGAAGTTTATCATGGAATTGGTACTAATCATGCACAGAAGGGTCTCTTTTTGCACTGTCCACAAGACATTGCCATCATCAAAATGCCAGCCCATCCTTTTTTTCTTTTTCTTTTTACAAAAACCTCAACACACATTTAAGTTTCTATCTTACTACAGAAAATCTGGAAAGTAAACTTGTCATGTATCCGCAGTCACTGATGATGGGGAAGCACATTAGCACAATTGTTAGGTAAGTACCGTTTTTTACGCTCCATAAGACACACTTTTTCCCTCCTAAAAAGGAAGGGGAAATCCCTGTGCACCTTAGGGAGCGAAGTCTTCGCTCCCGCTGCCTCCCCCATCCCCCGCCGCTTTCAGCGGGAGGTGGGGGGAGGCAGCGACAATGTTGCTGGATCGTGCCAGCACCTCCGTTCCCCGAAAGAAGCTTCTTTCGGCAAACGGAGGTGCTGGCACGATCCAGCAACATCTCCGCTGCCTCCCCCCACCTCCCGCCGAACGCGGCAGGGGATGGGAGGAGGCAGCGGGAAGCGAAGGAGAAGCGAAGCAAAGCGAACAGAGGTGCTGGCACAATCCAGCAACATCCCCTGCGCTTCCCGCTGCCTCCCCCCATCCCCCGTCGCGTTCAGCGGGAGGAGGCAGCTGCGATGCTTGCTTTTGGGATCGGTGGGCGGCAGGGAGGTTGGTGGAGGATTTCCTCCACCACCCCACGCGCTGCCAGCCAATCCTGAAAGCAGGCGGGGATGCTGCTGTTTTCTCCACCACCCTGTGCCCCGCGCACCGATGCCAAAAGCAGGCTCATCCCCGCTTGCTTTAAAGGGACATGGGGATGAGGGGAGAAATGGAGTGTTCTCCCCTCGTCCCCATGTCCCTTTAAGGAAGCGAGGATGAGCCGCTGTGAAGGGAGAAGGGGCTCCCCCTCCAGCGCCCCCCTCCCTGCCTTTTAGAGGAGGAAAACCAGGAAAATATTTTTTCCTGGTTTTTCCCCTTTAAAAAACAGGTGTGTCTTGTGGACCTTATGGACCGAAAATACGGTAACTTGTGGCACATGGCGATTTTTTTGTGGCTTGTCCTTATTGACACACCCCTACTTCCATTTGCTCCTCGCATGAGAATAACCAAACCATTTTGTTTCTGGCTGCTCACAATACCAAAGGAAAAACACTTATTTCCTCTGATAGATGCATGAAGAAGGCATGCTAGTTTCAAAGGAATGAGTCACTCAAGATCTCTGCAAAGTAAATGTGAGTGATTACCTTGGAAACTAATCAGAGTACCTACAGCAGACTTAAAAATAATAATGTGGAGGTCTTGTACAAGACCTGTTGATCACTCTTGTGCAAGCCTTGTACATTAGGTAAATAAAGCTCTTGACATCAGTATTGAAAAATTAACAACAAATGGAAATGACTATTTTGCATAACCCTCCACCCACAAAATCCCACAAACCTTCATTTTGCTTATTGAGGAACATGATAGCTAAGGTTGGTAATGTTCGCTCCTGCACACTTCCTAAAGATTTGGGGTTTTTTAAAAGGTTTTCATGCAAAGCTCCCAAAGTATCTACATGCAATCCGAGAACATAAAAAGGTAGTGCAGAAGGCAGAAGTGGAGTAATTGAGGGGAGGGGCAGAAAAAACACAATCAAATACTGCAGGTCAGCTAACCATGGCATATGGTCAATAGCATGCAAATCTCATGTTTTAAAAGGTAAATTCACTTCTGATAAACATCAAACAAAAGTAGAAAAAGGGAAGTCAGGCTAGCAAGCTGCACATTGGAAACAGACTAAACCAGAAGACCTAAGGTGGAAAAAACATATCGCTATTTCCAAGTCACTTTGAGTATCTAATAATTTGATTGTATCATACTACTGTAATTAATGATACTATTCTAAAATCAATTAAAATAAGACTGGACCACAAATAGTTTTGTTTAGCAGCCCCACACATCTTTTTGCTACATAAATAATTCCTTTAGACCATTATATTTCTAGTGTTTGCTGTGATAGAAAGCTGCCTTAAAAACAGTCAGAACATCGGTTCATCTAGCTGAGTACTGTCTACTCTCAATGGCAGTAGATCTCCAGGATTTCAGACACGGTTCTCTCCCAGCCCAACCTGGAGACTCCAGGGACTGAACCATGGAACTTTTGCATACATAACAGATGCTATGAGCTAGGACTGCTTCTTTACCATCTTCATTATGACAGCCATATATGACTTTCATATCAGGTCAGCACCACCAGGTTGTATTGTACTAGTTGCCTTGCACTCAGGGCACTCTAGCATAATAGGCTGCAGGCAACCAAGAACCTCCTATTTAAAGCAGACAGCAAGAGCCACTTATGACGAGCATAACAGAACTATAACTAAACCTGGTGAATCAACAAGTCTGCCATCAATTTCTGTAAATTACAGACTCCAAATACCACCCTACCCTAACAATTTAAATTTCTAGTTTATGTATGTTAGCACTCACATACTGGATTTTAAAAATTCAAAAATAACTAAGCACTAATATAAAACAATACAATAACAGGGAACAAAAATGAAATAAACAACTTGTATACTTACAATTATGTGAACACTGAGGAATGATCATTGCAATATTGAAGTAGTCAAAGCATATTCCACAACGCAACAAGTTATCCACTTCCTGAAATGGGATTTTAAAAGTTTTTTATAAAGATCTGGCAAAATGGATAGTTCAGATTACATTTCAAAAGTAAAGTTTCTCATTTGGAGAAACTATTTACTGAGAAAGAATAGCTAGATAAAATTACCACCACAATTACATAATAGAGGCAACATAATAACTTACTGACAAAATATACAGTCATACCTCTGGTTACGTCCACTTTGGGTTGCGTTTTTGCAGGTTGTGAACGCGGCACCCCAGAAGTGTTTATTTCTGGGTTTCGCTGCGCGCACACACACAGAAGCACTCCATGCAGTCTGCGCATGCGCAGAAGCGCAATGGCACACTCGGGATGCGGACTTTTTGGGGTGCAAACGGCACCCCGGAACGGATCGTGTCCACAACCAGAGGTACCACTGTAATCATTATGATTTATTGTGCTTAAAATTGTTTAGGTTGGTATTCAACTAAGTTGTACTCAGAGTAGTCCTAGTGAAATTAATGAACATGACTAAGTTATGTCCTTTAGTTTCAGTAGGCCTACACAGATGAAAACTTAGTTGACCACCCTAAGTACTGTAGAAAATTCAAAAATAAAAGCAGGTGCTGCCCACAAGCTTACAAGCAGCATTAAAAAAAATTCTAAATCAGTATTTTGGCAATGTTGTTGTTGTTGTTGTTCAGTCGTTCAGTCGTGTCCGACTCTTCGTGACCCCATGGACCAGAGCACGCCAGGCACGCCTATCCTTCACTGCCTCTCGCAGTTTGGCCAAACTCATGTTAGTAGCTTCGAGAACACTGTCCAACCATCTCATCCTATGTCATCCCCTTCTCCTTGTACCCTCCATCTTTCCCAACATCAGGGTCTTTTCCAGGGTGTCTTCCCTTCTCATAAGGTGGCCAAAGTACTGGTGCCTCAACTTCAGGATCTGTCCTTCTAGTGAGCACTCAGGGCTGATTTCTTTAAGAATGGAAATACTTTCAGCCAAATAAAGATATTGCCCCAATGTCATGGTTAACTTGTTTTTTTACTTGATTTCTGCTTTCTAATGGTAGAAACACCCACAGGCGGTTTATCAGGGGCCAAGCCTGAAACCATTTTAATCCTTTTGGAGAAATGATACAAAGTTACCGTACCCTGTGTAAACAGACAGATTTTTTCCCCTGGCACAATTGTAGATGTGGCAACTACCTTTTCCGCATTTATCATGGCAGAGGAACAAAACACACTAAAAGAAAGCACATGCATACAATGATTCACACATACATACAGAGACATGAGTGAGATGCAAGTCCCCTTCGTGACAGCTTCAGTACAGTTTTATACAGCTTCAGGGAGTAGCTAAACTCTTTAAAAGAATATATGCAATATGGTAATTTATGGATCTAATAGGTATCTAAAGCCATTTGCACATTAACAAAATATTTATTTTATCAAATTAATTGTTGAACAGAAATACAATTGCAAAGTATATTAATAGTGAAATGCAATTAAGAAGTAGTATATTAATAGTGAAATACTTATTAAGCTCTAACTTAAAATGATTTATTCGTAACAAACTTAATAATGCAAACACATTGGCATTTGGCAATAACAAAAGTTCCTTTAGAAACACAATTTACAAAGACTCATAATCTAGTCTCTAGAAACTTGCTATAACATGAAATAATAGGTGTAAAATATATGATGCAAACTACTAATAATTATAAATAGCGGAATATAGGCACCCTATATATAGAAATGAGCAAACCAGTGATATTTTAGGGAGCAGGCTAGCAGGCAGGGCCCATTACTTACATCACAGGAGCCTACACAACACAAAACACTGTTGCTGTATGTAGGTTTTATTTTAGTTGTTTTTTATCTTATATTTTGGAAATGTACATCCAGGGTTTTTTTTCTTTAAATTTTCTGGGGGCCCTAAGCCAGTGTTTTTCAACCACTGTTCCGCGGCACACTAGTGTGCCGCGAGATGTTGCCTGGTGTGCCGTGGGAAAAATTGAAAAATTCAAGAGAATTACTTTATATATAGTCAATATAGGCACAGAGTTAATTTTTTTAACATTTTCTAATGGTGGTGTGCCTCGTGGTTTTTTTCATGAAACAAGTGTGCCTTTGCCCAAAAAAGGTTGAAAAACACTGCCCTAAGCTATAGCTTGTTTGGCTTGTACAATCCGGCATAACCACCCAAGAGCGGCAGAGGATCTGAGCACCTCAGACAGCAACCTTTCAAGAGAGATGCCCTTTCAAGTGTGGCCCCCTCTGCCGCCGCCCCTGAGAAGCTTCGCCTCCAAGGCGAGCCTTTAGAGAAGCGACCCGAAGACCCCAGCTTCCAAAGGGGAGGAACCTTGATTTCGCTCCAGCAACCATTCCACACACACACGGGGCTGCGGACGGCTCTTCCGTGGCAGGCTCTCCGCACATGCTCAGAAGAGCCCTTGAGCATTTATTGCCTCGCTTGCCATAGGGATAACGGCCCCTCCGGCATTGCAGGCAGGTTCTTCCCCGCCGCTTGCTGGCCCTTACTTACTTTCAGCGGCTGGAGAGGCTGAGGCCACGGAGACTCAGCCACCGGGACAGACATGATTCCCCCGCCGGTGCCTGAACTCCGCCCTCCTCGCCGCCCAAACTCCGAATCACCCGCGCTCTCCGTCTTCCGGGACGCGCGGGACGCGACGCACTCGTTTCCGGCGCCGAGGCTCATGGGTAATGTAGTTTTTTTCCCCACTCCCGTCTTTCTTAAAGCAGCGGAAGGGGCAAATCGCGCTCCATGCTAATTCCTTTGCAGCGGGGCAGAAGCAACAAGGTTCCGGTAGCGGTTATGGAAGGGAGGGCAATTGACTCCGCTTGCTACGCTGCTGTTCGCTAGTGGAGCAGGCAGGCTGGTGATGAGTGTGTTTCGGGAATGAATTTCCTGCCAGGTTTCCCACCTGGAAGAGATGTGGGTTACCCAAGAGTCTTGTATTCAAGGGCTTACTGTAAATAGACGTGTGTATGTTTGTTTATTATTATTATTATTATTATTATTATTATTATTATTATTATTATTTCTTTATACCCCACCCATCTGGCTGGGTTTCCTCAGCCACTCTGTTCATAGTAAGGGAACAGAGGTGACTTCCAATTCTGCTTGATTTCCTGTTGGAAACGTAGGGATCTGCCTTGTGAAAGGCTAGAGCCGTGGTTGTTCCCAAACTTTTTCGGGCCACCCCTCCCCCTTGGTTCCATAAACTCATTCCCAGTCGTCTCCCCCAACCTACCTACAAAAGAAGCATTATCTAGATTACAGTGTTTTTCAACCACTGTTCCGCGGCACACTAGTGTGCCGCGAGATGTTGCCTGGTGTGCCGTGGGAAAAATTGTGTTTATTTGATTCCTATTCAAGAGAATTACTTTATATATAGTCAATATAGGCACAGTTAATTTTTTTAACACTTTCTAATGGTGGTGTGCCTCGTGATTTTTTTCATAAAACAAGTGTGCCCTTGCCCAAAAAAGGTTGAAAAACACTGATCTAGAATAACGGTTTGTGTGACCCACTGGGGAAGATAATACACAACACGATTCAAAGCATTGCCAGTTTAATTACACATTTTATTCCAAATCCAAATAAAAATATTTAGCTTCATTAAATCAACAAAACTGATGAACGTGATCCAGAGATACCAGCTTTACAAAGACTTTGATATAAGGTCCTTATATCAAAGTTAGGTTACAAGATTTTTTTCAGTGAATCCAGGGACACTTTTCAACTTCCTACTAAATAGATGGATTTTGTCAGGGGACTGATTTGTAAATCCAGGGACTGTCCCTGCGAAACGGGGACGTCTGGTAACCTTACTTTGATAGCCATTTACAGCTCCGGCGCCTCCTTAAGCAGTCCTGCCACCCGCTTTGGGAACCGCTGAGCTATTGATCCATTGATCCATCTAGCTAGCTCAGTATGTATTGTCAGCACTGACTGGGAGACACTCTCCAGGGTTTCTCTGGAGAGCTCCTCCCAGTCACAGCCTCCTATATACAGTACACAGAAAGTAATCTAGCACTGCACTCAGCAACAGCATGGGTGGAGAACTTGTGATCCTTGTGGTATTGTTTGACTCCAGCGCCCATTGGACCCAGCCACTATGCTGAATGGTCAAGGAGCATGTCAGGAGCATCATCTGGAGCATGTCAGGTTCCCCTTGCCCCTACAGGAGCTGTTATAAGGAATTGCTATTTTTATAATAATAATAATAAATTTTATTATTTATACCCCACTCTGGGTGGCTCCCAACAGAGGACTAAAAACAGAATAAAACTTCAAACATTAAAAACTTCCCTAAACAGGGCTGCCTTCAGATGTCTAACTCAGAAATAGTACCTCGTGTTAAGAACTTTGCTTCAGGATGAGAACAGAAATCGCATGGTGGCAGCGCAGCAGCAGCCGGAGGCCCCATTAGCTAAAGTTAAGAACAGTTTCAGGTTAATAATAATAATAATAATATATTATTATTTATACCCCGCCAATCTGGCTGGGTTTCCCCAGCCACTCTGGGTGGCTTCCAACAGAACATTTAAATGCAATAATCTATTAAACATTAAAAGCCTCCCTAAACAGACCTCCAGAACGAATTAAGTTCTTGACCCAAGGTACTACTGTACTGAACCAAGGCCATTTAGGGCTTTAAAGGTCAGCACCAACAATTTGAATTGTGTTCGGAAATCACACACTATGATCAAAGCTGCCTGGAAGCCTTTGGGCATGAAGGTTCTTTCCTGTATCCCAGATGATGGAGAGCAGTGACTCAGCAATGATGGAAAACATCTATATATGCTTGAAAGCACTCTCCCTTGACCCTACTATAAGGCGATGCAGCCCACCAGAGGTGGCTGGTCTGGGAGTACCATTGAAGGAAAGGCACTTGTAAATTATTTAAAGTTTTACAACTATTGCAGGACCAGAAAAGGGATGGGGATGCTGAACTGGGAATTTTTCATGAGATACCAAAATGAGTTTCTGTAAGACTGCAGAATAGAGCTTTATGGTGATGAAAACAGCTATGGAACTTCAGAGTTCTGCAGTTGCATAGAACTCCCCATTTTCATAAAATTTCATCAAATACAAGTGTTCAGTAGTCTCTACCCCTATATTTGCTTGTGCTTTTTTATTTAAAAATAGAGAATGCAAAATATATTATTCAATACGTACCATCTTCTCGTCTTTACTGTTTACGTTTGCTTATAATTCTACAGACAGTGGTGAAAGTGACCTTGTTCAGTTTCCAGTTTTAAGTGGTGTGTTTTTGTTCACTGGGTCTATTTCACCAAATCGTTTCTAAATAAGTATTCCACCTTTGCTGACTCATCCACATCCTATCATAAGTCTTTGGGAGTTCTGTTATATGTTCTTGTTAGAAAGTCATGTTGACACTGTGAAGGTGAAGCAGACATGAAAACAATACCTGATGAGAGCACTGTTGAAGTTAGGAAGGAGATATGAAATAGGAGTGAGAGACTGGAACTTTCCCCCAGAGGGTGGCTAGCAGAAACCATATACTAAGGGCCATGCCTTGAACCGGAACTAATTGCTCATATTGTGTAAGATTCTATTAATGCCTCAGCACTTGTATACTCAGAATACACTGCATGCCTCTTTCACTTTCTATGTCTGTCTGGGAGCTTTAAACACTTTTACATAACAATATTAGTTTAAACTCAAAGTGCAACAGCAGATAAAAATGAAGCCAATTAATGGTTTTCCACTCTGCCTATTGGACACTGCCTGTCAACGCAATTTACGAAAAAAAGGCCCTTGAAAGGTTTTATTTAAAAGGATGCCGTTTATCACTTCCACTTCAATTTTATTTCTCTGTTGGATGGTACTTTTAAGAGATGTCAGGACAGATCTGAAAATACAGTCTAAACTATCTCTCAGCAGCAAGAAGACAAAGAAACCACTTGTATTGAATTATGTCACAGTTTCTCTATGTTTGATTTAACTGGACTGAACCTCGAGGCTGAGCAAAGCCACAGAGATTGTATGTCTAGGGAGACTCGGGATGCAATGGAGCCTGGGTACAAAGCCTATATGCTGTATAAAGCCACACACACAAAGGCAAAGAGTAAGAAGACTTTCTGAAACTCCATTGAGGACAAGTATAGGACTCCCTGCTTGCTCTGGGTCAATGGGGCAGAATTAGCTGACCAATAGCACACAACACTTGTTGAGCAAAACGCATCTTACATAGTCCAATGACCACAGTACCTATAATGCATTTGTAAAGCAGGGCTTGTTTTTTTATCTGTTTTGGAACTTCTAAACACTCAGGCATGTCCAACAGGTAGATCGTGATCTAAAAGGGGGTAGATTACTGCCAGTTTTTAACTCTGTGAGTAGATCACAGTCACTTGGAAGTTGGCCACACCTGAATTGGTCAGTTGCTGCTACTTATTGGAATCATATCAAAATCCACTTCTTACTTCCATTTTTCTTCTATCCAGGGCCTATTCTTTCCACAAAAGCAACATCAGTGTACAGTTTGATGTGGTTGAGATTTTTTTACACAAAGAGTCACTAGGACCTGTGTGGCTAATCTATTACCCTCCAGACAGGGCCAGCCCAATAAATTTTGCCACCTGAGAAGAACCACATAATGCTCTCAAACCATGCAACCTGACTAGGATATTTTCCACATTTGTACAGCACCAAGCACTCACAAGCTAGCTAGCTAGCTATTTATTTATTTATAATTCCTACAGCACTGAGCACCCGGGGGCTTATCCCCTGCAGGTTTAGGGCTAAGGCAAACACTTCCAGTTATTTGATTAGTGTGTTGTGGTAAATCTCATATCTGCCACAAATTCATTAGAGTAACTGGAGAGGACACAATGACCGAAAGATTACATCTAGCAGGTGGTGCAGGGGAAAGGTCTCTGTAAAGTTCAGCCATTTCTTGTGAAATAAGATTTTGTAATTTGCACTACCATGAGTTCTTGGCTGCATCATTTTTAATTTGAAAATGCTTTTTCATTTCACCAGGGTGTGACAGCAACAACCCAGCAGGTCACGCAGTTCAGCAGTTAGGAGATAACAGTACTGAACTGTATATCCATTATTTAGATAAGCAGGAGTCTCATTGTAGGTATATGACCTGACATGCCTTATCCACAAGGTGGCTTTAAAACAGTGTTCTTTCAAAACAAATTGGGTGCAAACTACATTTTTCCAAACTTTCCTTTTCTAACTCTGTTGTTGAATTCCAAAGGGCTTTCCCCAGGTCATTCATGTATATAGTGTGCCATTTGATGAATTTAGTTAGACATGTTGTATTTCAACTAAGAGCACCCCAGCAGCACAGATGCTTAATCATAATGGGAATCGTAATATTTACATAACTAAAATGTAGGTACTGTGGGTTTTTGGAAAACGGTAATATCTCAATCCCGCCTACCCTCTAGGGCAGATACTTCTGGTAAGGTGTGATCAGGAAATCACCCTGCTTTCTAGTCTCCCAACATACTATACGGTTTACACTAAAATGTAAAGGTAAAGGACCCCTGACAGTGAAGTCCAGTTGCAGATGACTCTGGGGTTGTGGTGCTCATCTTGCTTTACAGGCTGAGGGAGCCGGCGTTTGTCCGCAGACAGCTTTTCCAGGTCATGTGGCCAGCATGACCAAGCCACTTCTGGCACAACAGAAAACAGAAACCAGAGCAGTGCATGGAAATTCCGTTTACCTTCCTGCCGGAGCAGTACCTATTCATCTACTTGCACTTCTTGGCATGCTTTCAAACTGCTAGGTTGGCAGGAGCTGGGACTGAGCAACGGGAGCTCACCCTGTCACGGGGATTCGAACTGCCGACCTTCTAATCGGCAAGCCCAAGAGGCTCAGTGGTTTAGACCATAGCACCACCCACGTCCCTTCTACGGTTTACACTACTAACATACAAATGGGAAGTTTTTCCATCCTGCAAGAGACTCTCATCTATGAGTAGTTCTGAGTAAACGTTGGCAGAATGAATTTCAGAAAGGAGGGGTTTTGGGCGGTGGCAGGTGGGGTGGGTGTGTTTCTGTAGCATTCATTGTACCGCAAGTTTCTGTGAAATGACAGTGTTGTGAACAATATTCAGGAATAAGGACTATCCCTCATTATAAAATAAAGTTGCATACGTTGGCAACCCCACTGCATCTTTAGTTATTTCCTAACATTTATACACAGCTTGATTTTAATTCATGTTTAGTGAATTGAGCATCAATTTGAGGTGGATTTCATTCCTTTAGCAAACTAACAGTCATTGCAGCCACAGGGTGCTTGGAGATGTGTTGCCTTTCTTAGTTAATATATTGCTGCAGGCAAGTGACTTGTTGAGGAAGGAGGCAATAAATATCAAATCTGAAATATGGAGGTAGCAATAATACTAACGTATCTAATAGAACTTTAGCTGAATATAATTTATGTGAAGTGCTTTGAAGGTGCTGAAAGTCTTGTGTATAATTTCTTCGCCCTCTTCCATTTATCTTGTTGTTTTGGTTTTTGTTTTACATTTCCAAAGATATCATTCAATCCATATAAATAAATCCAATTACAGTAGGATTTCCCACCCAGCTCAATTTATAGACAGTTGCACAAAACCAGAGCTTCCCTTTCACAGTATGTACTTCTTTTTAGGCTTGGGGGGGGGGGTTCCTGCTATCAACCAGGCATCTGCAGATAGTTTATTAAACTCACATTTATATTTCCCTCCAGGGTGCAGAGGGAACTACAAACATGCAGTCATTATTTATAGCAGCCTCACACTCTGGATGTGTTCCCATCGAATGGGAGAGCAAATTTTTACAGCGCTTCTAACATATCCTGTAAACCTTAAATCGATTACAGTGGCAAGTGCAGGACAAGAAAGGAAAAAAAACCCTGACATTCTGACAATCCACCTTCCTTGTGACCTTAGCAATGTTATCTGCTCAGTGTTTTTCCATTCCCTTTATTCTGAATGGTACGGAAGCAATTTTCACCATCTTGGCACAGACTCGCCTGCTTTTCTGAATCACATTCAGGGACTTCTAAGGTCATCTTAAGCTGCCATTCAATTTATTTCCAAATGCATCATAATGTTATATACAGGCTGAACACCCACCACAGGCTGTTCCTTCGTTCCCAGTTGTTTCTGCCTGGTAAACTGCTGTGGTGCCCCCAAGGTTTAAAGGGCACACCAGTTTGAAGAACACAAGCCTATTGTGTTGTTAATAGGCATTGCACTTGGGCCAAAATGGCTCTGTATAGCTAATAGCAATAATTGCCCCAGACCGTTGCATTCTGAGCACATCTCTTAGTCTTAATTGTTGTGCCATTACAGTCAGAATCCACCCTGCCATTAAGCAGTTAGCATACTTTGCTTTAATTAGACATTGTACACAGTGTACTTGCTGGTGCTGCCCAGGACTCTCCTGCCGTGAGTGCCTGCAGGTCCTGTCCCTGCCTCTCACCATCTGGCCCAGGGCGGGGCCTGATGGGCCTCATAAGGACTGCTGCTGCTGCTGCCCAGCAGAACTCATAACAGCACAGAGTTTTTTTAATGTTTTTTTTTAATTTCTTTTTTCCTTTTTAAATTCTTTCTGGTGTGGTAGGTGGGGTGGATTTTTAGTTGGGTTTGGGAATTTGTTTAATTTTGGTATATTTGTAATTTTTACTGTTTTTGGTTTGTATTGTTTTATTTTTTGCTGTTTTTTTATATACGTTTTATTTTGCTTTTAAGGGGAGGGGTTAGGGCTGCCTGGGAGTGGGTCCCAGCCAACAAAATGACTGGGGCAGGTTCCACAGTGGGGGGGATGCACTGGGACAACCAATCTCGGTGATCACGGTAGGAGGAGGAGTTACGCTAAAACCAGACCATGTCATTGCCAAGGAGGCAGGTTTAGTCGTCTGAAGACTATCTCTGCCTTCGGGTCTGGTCCTGACCGGATGGATACTGGAATCAGCAAGGGATACCCACATGAACTGAAGGTGCTGCTGTGCAATGCCAGGTCAATGATGAATAAGACCACTGCCATCCACAACCTGATTGTGGATGGAGGACTTGACCTGGCATGTGTAATAGAGACTTGGTTGGATGAAGCAGATGGGCCTGTCCTTGCCGCTGCTTGTCCACCAGGTTTCTCTTATGCATAGCAACCCAGGCCTTGTGGGCGGGGAGGGGGGGTTGCAGTGATTTTTCAGGAAGTCATTAGTTTGCACCAGGCGTCCTGTTGGGAAGACCCAGTTCTCTGAGTGCCTTTCTCTAAGAAATGTGTACACGTGCAGTGGCAGGTATCAAGCCAAGGTCTGCTTCAGCAGCATTGGCGAGAAGTATTCACTGAGAGGAAGGTTTTTGCTAAGTGCAAGGTATCTGGCGAGGCTGACAGTTGCATGATACTGTATATGGTTCCGTATAGAATGGTGAGCTAGTGGATCTCTCTGTAAGCTTGTATCTTTACAAGGCTTATTTATAAGACCAG
Source organism: Lacerta agilis (assembly GCF_009819535.1). Taxonomy (NCBI): domain Eukaryota; kingdom Metazoa; phylum Chordata; class Lepidosauria; order Squamata; family Lacertidae; genus Lacerta; species Lacerta agilis. The sequence continues at coordinate 85,984,301 of NC_046313.1, read as the reverse complement.
AGAATTTCATTACCATAGATTAGTTCGCGGTGTACCAGCATCTCTTAAAGTTTATGTTGCTAGTGTGCTGATGCTCATCTTGTGCCATGAGGCAACACCTACAGTACTTTGAACTGAGCTGAGTGGGAAAGGAGGTGTCTTAACTGGGGACTCTGGAAAAGGGTGACTACTGGAAAGCCTGATGTGCTTGAAGTCTCTGCTGGAGTTGTGCGTACTCTGCTGATCACAACATTTGAAGTGTAGTGTAGTATCAACAATGGATGGTGGGCCCAAATTTAACAGGTTATCGGCCAACGGACATCTATACATCTAACGACCAGAAGGTCTGTCTGCACAACAGAGGAGGAGTTGAATATTTGGGGAAGTTAAGGGGTAGATCACATTGGGAAAAGAGGGAGAACCACAAAGCGCTGTATGTCATGATCATGCTCCACAGATGCACTTGCCTGCTCACCACAAGTAAGCATGTCTTTTGATCTGGTGAGGGTAGCATCAGGAAGCATGCAGAAAAGTGCAGACTTCTGAGATGCTTGGAGAGCAGTAAGACTTCTCTGCCTCTTTTGGAGTACAGTATTTCTGAGATTCCCCCAGCAGCCAGTGGAGAGCTGGAGAGGAAGGAATCCCCAACCACCAACATTGCTTTGAGCATGAGCTTGTGTCTTATAAGCTTTTGCCACTTCTTCCCAAATAAATAGAATATGTTTTTGGTTGAAATAAATATTACCATATTAAAATAAATGTGATTTTTTTGTGCCATATCATAGTGAAACAGTTTTGTTTTCATTCAGAATGTGTTCTTGCATTCACAATAAGAATTTAATTTTAGATAATAAGACCTTCAGTGATTAACTTCTTTTATACGGAAAATATCTCTCTTCAGTGCTGCATTTCTGAATATAAATTTTGGTGTTTTTGCTGTGAAATTTATTAATGTTTTTAGCATTTCATTGCATTTTCCAGAATATAGCAAGCCTTCCATTCCTTTCTTCCCCTATACTACACCCAAACAGCAATAACAAAAAAAGCAAAGTATTAACATTTACCCTGCAGGTAGATAGGTAAAGTGACAAGATGCTTCCAGCAGTAAAATCCACATCTTTCATAAGAGAGCCTATTGGACACATTTATGAAACAGAAATGATTGCATCAGATAAGTAATCTCTTTTTACATCAGAGGGTGTTCCAGAGATGTTATAAACTACAGCTTCTAGGAGGAGGTGGGGGAGAATAATACTAAGATGCAATAGCCCAGCCTTTAATCTGTAGTTCTCCCTCTATTTTGTAATATTTACCCTTCATTATAGCCACTCAACAAGGCAAATAGCATAATCTCATTTTGAATGCTATATGATATGAATCATTGGTTTGCAATTAAGTTCTGTCATCTAGAAACTGTCACGTGAATTGTATTACTATAGAAACTATTTTTTGCACGTCTAAGCAGCGTCAAAGTGCAGGATTCATATTCCTGTTGATAATCTTGCATCATGTTGTAAGCCTGTAGGATGCCTGAGTCTCTTCTAATTTCTGGGTTCCTGGATCCACAAGGGCTAAAATCTAATGATGGATTCAGTTGGTGAAGTGGCCAGGCCAGCTTCTTGGTGACTTAATGGCCTAAGCAGGGCCCTCAGTTGTTGGTATCTGTCTGTCTTGAGAGACAATGGAGAGCTCCTCCAGGGGTGAAGTCAAACTACTGGAGAATCACAGCACCTGCTGTGGCCGCAGAGAGCGGTAACTCATAACTGTTGCCCCTCGTGTTGTTATTGTTGCGTTAGCAGCACAGAAGTGACCTCTCCAGGGCACAACCCTGGGCAGTGTGTATAGAGGTTCTGGGCTGCCCAAATGTCAAGACCCCCTCTAGGCCTCACTGGTGTGGTCCAAAGGAAAGCAGAGCAATACATTTGGCACCAGCTGGGCTGCAGGAGTTGCCAGAAGGAGGTGTACAAGGTGTCATCCAACCATCTTAGGGCCTCGACTCCAGATTTGTGTAGGGTTTACTTTAAGAATCGCTGAGTAGTAGCCACAGAATGCTAAGTGTCTGTTGCAGGGATTGGAGTTGAATGGAAGGGGTGTGACTGGGTGGATAGAGCTTCCACTCTGCACTGCAACGTTTTGTTCCAGGCTTCTTCTTTTTTGTGAATGTTTGTATACACATTGAAGTAATGCATTGCTATAAATTGCCTTAAACCTGAACTAAAGGTAAAGGTAAAGGGACCCCTGACCATCAGGTCCAGTCGTGTCCGACTCTGGGGTTGCGGCGCTCATCTCGCTCTATAGGCCAAGGGAGCCGGCGTTTGTCCACAGACAGCTTCCGGGTCATGTGGCCAGCATGACAAAGCTGCTTCTGGCGAACCAGAGCAGTGCACGGAAACGCCATTTACCTTCCCGCTGGAACGGTCCCTATTTATCTACTTGCACTTTGATGTGCTTTCGAACTGCTAGGTGGGCAGGAGCTGGGACCGAGCAACGGGAGCTCACCCCGTGGCAGGGATTCGAACTGCCGACCTTCTGATCAGCAAGTCCTAGACTCTGTGGTTTAACCCACAGCGCCACCTGGGTCCCCTAAACCTGAACTACATAATAATTATTTTACAGCTTCATTTTAAAAGGGTACAATGCTCATACTTACAGTGGCTGTTTACTCGTGGTTTACTCCTAGATGTGCCCATACAACTTCACCCTTATCTGGGAGTAAGTCCCACTGACGTCAATAGAGCTTCCTTCTGAGTAAGCATGTGCAGGATTGCATTGCAACAGCCAGCAGCAGTTAAGTGCTGTTTGCCTTAGGCTGTTTTGTATAAGATGGTGCAGACAGTTTCTATCAGCATTTATTATAAACGTTGACAGTTAAGATTAATTCACAAACTACAAATGGACTGCAAGAAACCAGTTCCTTCCGAGTTATCAGTACAGTGGTGGTGTACCTTGTAGATGCCTGGAGGAAGTGTCGGATCTTATAAACAACATTGTCTAGGCACACATGTTGGAGGTGCTAATGATCATTTAGGCAACTTAAATTTTGGCTCAGGTTACTTCACGATGTCACAGAGCACAGGATTTTCCAGAAGCACAGAAAAGTTCCAGATAGCTTATTGCATGAGTAGCAAATCTGATAATGGACAAAAATGGGTGTAAACAATTTCAGTGAACTAAAAAAACACATATAAATGTTACCATATGAGAGGCAAGGCTGCCAGGAAAATTATGGAGTTGTTGTTGTGTGTTGTTTTTTTAATGGATTCTATTGATAAGCCAACTGGTTTCTTTGTGCCCTGTAATAAACTATATTCAAGGGCATGTGTAGCTAGCCCAAGACATTTTGCCTCCTAATGCAGACACCTAACGGCAGAGCCAGCCCTACCATTAGGTAGAGTAAGGTGGCTGCTTCAGCTGGCAAATTCTAGGAGGAGAGCAGCACTAAGCTGTTGAGAGGACAGAGTGTTGTGTACCACATGGCTTGCCCTATGGCAGCCTACTTCTCTCAAGTGCACTGCACATGCCTATCCCATCTTCAGCGTGGAAATAATTTTAATTGCTGGCGAGCTTAAAGTACATGCCATGGTAGGGGAAGCCATCTTGACCTTTAATTCAAGCAGCAAAATGCATTGATCTAGCCCTGCCAAATGACTTCCCTTCCCCCCACTAGGGCAAATACTTTGTTTATTTGTGTTTGTTTTTTGTAATGTCTCCATTACAAAAGAGCAATGCATTAACTGATATTTTATTAATCAATGTTGCATCAAGCACTCATTTGAAACATAGCCACCAATTTTCACTTACATATTTTCAGAGTCAGAGATCAAAAGTAGAATGCAAAATATACAGTGGTACCTCGACTTACGAATTACTCGACATACAAATTTTTCGACTTACGAATGAAAAAAGTGCCCGCACGCCTACGAATTTTTCGACATCCGAAGGACACCCGTTGGCGGTTTTAGATGGGGTTTACTCAACTTACGAATTTTAGATGCGGTTTACTCGACTTATGAATTTTTCTGAATTTTTCGTTTCCAATGCATTCCTATGGGGAAATCGCTTTTTTCGACTTACGAATTTTTCGACCTACGAATGTGCATTCGGAACGGATTAAATTCGTAAGTCGAGGTACCACTGGTATTGCAAAACACACTATAACTATAGGATTGAATAGCAGCCCTCTTATACATCCTCCTTTTTAGAGTGAGCATATACCATAAATGGGAATTATTTTTCAAAGAAATGGTCCTTGAAATTATGGGGGCATAGAAACCTTAATTTGCATAGCTATTTTGTGCACTGCAAGCAATACCAATACTCAGACAAATGTTGTAGGCAATCCATTGGGTCATATTTCCATGCTGCACATGTGCATTTGGAAAGTCATATATGCTCACAGAATTGGGTTTCTTGGAAAGATACCAACCCAGAATAATAATTTGCAAAAACATCAAAAATTCTAAGCTATAAATTAATCTCCCTGGCCATTTATCGGTGGCACTATTTTTTCCAGCACTTGCTATTCAGACACTCATTTCATCTGTCTTCCATCTATCTTCCCTGACAAAAATAATATACTACTGAATCAGACCAAAGGCTTATTTAATCTAGCATCCTATTCTGCACAGTGGCCAACCAGATGCCTACAGGAATTCTACAAATAGGACATGACCTTGTTTTCCCTCTGTTACCTGGTACTCAGAGTCATACTGCTTCTGATCCTGGGGGTAGCATCTTGTTATCATGACTAGTAGCAATTGATAATCTTATCTTCCTTGAATTTGTCTTATCTCCTTTGCATTGAACCATTGAAGTTGGGAGCCATGGCCACATCACATGGTACCACACGAAGTTGGTTGCTTCATGGTGGAGCCAGCCCTGAAAGTGAACAGAAATAAAGTAAGGCCATTGGACTTGGAGGAACATCTGTAGAATTGGGCTGTTAGTCGCACACAAAAGAGAGCACTTGAGTACTTGTTTCCCATTGGCCACAAGTTCCTGAGCTCCAGTCTACAGATAAAGATATGCAGCAAAAGATAAAGAAGTGTAACAAATGAAGCAGCCTCTTTTACCATCCCATGTTTCAGTATTGCTAAAATGTATGTCATGTTCTTTGTTGTGAATGAACCACAAACAGTTCCTTCTATGCTGCTGACATGTGCAATCTAGGTCTAACTCCTTCAGATCAGATCCAAGACCTTGGCTGTCTCACGCATCACAACCGAAGATGAATGAATGTGCCGCCTTGGGAAAGAAATCAATCCATCACTTGGCACTCAAGGACTGACATATCCCTGCTACCCACATGCCTAGACGAGGGATGATCTATGAACTGCCTTTCTGAAGCATTTAAAGATTCATTTCTAATTTAGAAACAAACTTATTCAGTACCTATCTTTTAGAAGCAAGTTTAGAAATAATATGGATCCCCGTCCCTCTTATTAAAAACAAACAAACTTTCCGTAATAAGACTGTATTTTTAAATCTTGGAAACAGGACATTCCCCTATTCGAAGAATTTCAAAGCACAGCCCTGAGGAGCTGTCCAGGTTGAGCCCCATTTTAAAAAAATTAAAACTATAGGAAGTTTTCCACCCATAATCGGCAGCTAGGCTGCATACAGATCACCTGATCATGGTTTTCCACAGTATGTATTTCTATTTGAATTAGAATAATTGTTTCAAAATTTGCACTTAAACATACCGATTAGAATACACACATTTTCTGCATATCTGTGCCCCCTTTTGTGGTAAAGCATTTCCTCTGCTGAGACAACAGCAGGAAATGACTGTTTGTGGGTCTCCGCCCTACGGTAGAGTTGCCATACATCAGGGAATTCCCGGACATATCCTCTTTTAGGGGTCCTACATGCCCATCTGGGGGAAATTTTACATTTTTAAGCAAATGTCCTGGATTTTTTTTTTTTTAAATGTATGTGTGGGCGGCTCTGTTTCAAGCTCTGGCTCCGGCCTGGACTCTGGCGTGGGCCGCTCCAGCTATCGGCGATTGTCCTAAAAGAGCTCAACAACTTTTTGTGTCCAGATTTTTACTTATTGAAATATGGCAACCCTACCTATGGTATTCTGTCGGGTGGTGGCACAAGTAGAATCTCCTCGGGTGAGCAAAGTGATCTTACAGTCTACACAGGGTCAGGCTGTCTTCCAGGCAACCTTAGCCAGAGCTGTTCATGAACAAGACATTGAACATGACATTGAACATGGCCTGGTAGCTGATTGTTGGCCAGTGCAATTCTCTCAGCACAGGTGTAATAAGAGCATGACCAGCTGCTGTACTCAACAACCTGGCCACAGTATTCTTCACCAGTGGCAGCTTCCAGATCGATCCCCATAGCACCACGAAGAGTGAATAGCAGTAGTCCGGTTGTGAGCTTACCAACGCATGAACTGAAGTGGCTAAGCTACTGTATAGATCAGGGTTTGGCAAACCATGGTCCTCAGGCCAGATCAGGCCCACCTGGGTCTTAAATCCGGTCCGCGCCACAAAGCCGGAACCCGACATGAAGCCAAGGCTCCCAGCGATGGCGACGGGAGGAAGAGGCCGAGCGGTGGCGGCTCTGCCACTCAAATGCAGTGCCTGGTTTACCTCAGAGGCATTTGATTGGCAGAGATGTCGCTGTGCCGCTCTGAGGTAAACAGGCCATGGCGTTTGATTGGTAGAGCCACCACCTCTCAGGCTCTTCCTCCCATCGCCAGCAGAGCCGCTGCCACTCGACCTCTTCCTCCCGGCCTCTTCCTCCCGTCACCATCGCTGCCCTGGTGCTCCTGTGGGCCAGAGAGTGGAACGGACGAGCTTGCTCTGCCTACCCACGAGAAGCAGCAGCAGCAGTGGTGGTGGTGGGCCCTGGGAAGGTAAGCGCAACAGCTGGGGGTGGGGTGGGGAGGAGGACTACTTGCCCCCCTCGCCTCTTCTTCCCCCCCCCCGGTGCGGCTTCTCCGGCCAGCCACAAGGTCTAAGGAACAGTGGACTAGCCGCTGCTAAAGAAATTTGCCGACCCCTGGTGTAGATCCAATGAAGATCCTGCATTGACCATGGAAAGGACTAGATGGGACCCAACTCTAAAATTCTATGTTTCTTTAATTCTTAGTACAAAGAGGCTGAATGTGTGGTATCTGAGAAGGAGTAGGCAAGCAACACAGCCACACAAGCCCATTTGGAAATCTTCCAAGTCTGCTTTTGGAACTAGGCTCTACAGACTGCGCTCTATCCAATTATTCAGCTGTTCAGCAGAGATCAGCATGAATGAGCAAGCATTTTAACAGAGGTTAAAGATTATGTGAAGTACTATTGGCCATTAGTAAAAGCCTGTGGCAAGGAAGCAGATACTGCATACAAACAGCTGTATAAGACTGAAACCAGGGAACGGAATGACCAGCCCTGCAAATGTGGTTTTCATAGCGATGTGGGTAGGAAAATAAGAAGCCATAAAGGGAAAGGGTGACAAGCAGTGACTTTCTGACAGATGACAGTTCAGGCTGTGGTGAGGACAATGAGCTTGACGGTGAAAATGATTGTGGACTGTATAAATGTGTGTGCCATGGGAGGCTTGACAGCAATAAACTTGTAGGCTTTTAAATCTTTTACTGTCTCCGATCTGCCCTGTGCAGTTTTTCAGTAACTGAGCTTTGTCAATTAGAAGCATCAATCAGGACCTGTCTAAATTTACGAGAGCAACTGCAAGTTTGCAACTGCAGTGAAATCAATAGGATTCCATGAACTGCTACAGCTGACAGGTTTTTGGACCACAAAAGCTGATCTACCTGATCTGGTAAGTAGCTTTGTATACTACAGACTCCACACTATTCAATTATTCTGCAGTTTGGCAAAATGAATGAACACCGTTTTGGCAAGTAGGCAAAAATTGCATACAAGTATCTATATGACATGACTAACTATTTAATTCGTTTAATTCGTTCAAGGATCACAGGGCAGTTTACAGTACAAAAACACAATAGTGCATAACATAATAACAAAAAAAAGGCATGGGTTGTTTAATTAGCCAAAGGCCTAGTTGAAGAAGAATGTTTTTGCCAGGCACCTAAAGATGTGTAATGAAGGCACCAGGTGAGCCTCCCTGGGGAGACCATGCCACAAACAGGGCACTACCACAGAAAAGGCCCATTCTTGTGTTGCCATTCTCCAGACCTCTTGTGGAGGAGGCACACGAAGCAAGGCCTCAGATTATGATTGCAGGGTTATCAGGGAACAATATCTATTTTACTAAAACATTTGGGGGTCACAAGAATCATGTATCCACTTTCATCTTTGAATCCCTTGTCATCTCCTTAAATTGAAAAATTACAGGGAGATTTTAATTAGGATTGCAGCATGCAGGTAGGAGTTCATCTGCTCATTCTCCAGATACAATCCCAATGAAAATCCACAAGCTTGGAATCAGTGGGAGCTTTCCTTCCCATAGGGCTAATAGCAGCACTGAGAGAGAGGAATACTTTCATTGAGATCAGAGCTGGAAAAGGAAGAATTTAAGCAACCCTCCCCACATCCTGCAACCATCAACCCTGTGCCACTTATATAACACAGACAGAGTCCAGAGAGAAACTAAATCCTGATAATACTTCACTGAGGAAAACTTGAACAAAAACAGCATATAATTTGAGGGGAAAAGGAACAGAGGTGTTTAGTCTTTCTGAAGACCTTGCATATAGCAGGACATTCAACCAAACATGCAGAGGGAAAGCTCACTTAGAACACAGATACTCAGCTAGTCATGCCACTCTGCCTGGTTGCTACGCAATGCCTCAACCAACATTCATCTAGGCTAATTGACTTTACTTCCTGATTCAGTCCTATCAGTCATGTTTCCAAAAGAAACTCCCTGGTTTTTTTAATTTTTACTGTAGCAAGTGTTCATTGTTATGTATGTAATGAATTTTGTAGATATCATTTTTGATGACCTGTAGCAGATTGTAGTAATTTTTCATAATTCAAAGACTGTTGATTATACTCTTAGCATAAAATTAGCTGACTATGTGGAGAGGGGCGTAGTTATGTCAAATTTTTCAGGCAGGAAAATTATAGTCATTTTCTTTAAAAAATGCTTATGCTGGCAATAAATTGATCTAACCTTTGTGTCTGCTCATGGCAATCAGGGAATGCAAAGTCTATAGAACCAATTAACCCAGGTCATGCACTGCTGCATTAAAACAGCAGTTAGTGCAACATTTTTAAAGAAGAAAAAAGTTGCGTGTTTGGAACTTTTAACCAGCCCTATAAATAAATTCAAATTCTGGTTTGGTTTTTTGGCAGAATTTAGGCCACAACTTTATTGATTACAATCAAGTGAGTGGTTGTATAGGCTCTGATTTGACTAGCTCCCTGAACTCCTGCAGGCAGCGCTGACCCAGAGCTCTATCGTAGGCCAGCCTAGGGTGAACACCAGGGACAACGGAAGGCAGGAACCCCACCAGTCCGCCACCCGGTTGTCTCCGGATGTCCCCCTGGACTCCGGCACGGGCACAACCCTTCTCAGGGTTGACCAAATCATTGAGTCCCTGGATTCCTTTACCGGAATACCCTTTGCATAGGGATGGTGAGTCATTTCTGCCACCCCATCACTTGAACCAGAGCCTATCCTCCACCAAGAGTGAAAGCGCTCGCCGCCAACAACTCACCTTTGTAACCAATCCCTTAACCCCACTGACACGGAGGTGAGCCACAAATCATTCCCAGTCACTGACAGATGAAACCTTTCAAGCGTGCAAAGGGATGCATCATGGAAGGTAATGCCTGAGTGACGGCTCACCATCCCTGCCCATGGCCAGAACCTTTCTTTGGCCTCCACGCTCTAAGCGCTCACCCGGGCCTTTTCCGTCTTGGCCTCCATGCTCCAGGCACTCACACGGGCCTTTACTTTTTGGCCTCCGTGCCTTAGCCGTTCACCCGGGCCCTCTTGGTGGCAGCCGGGCAATGGCTACCTCGCCCCACACGTCACTGCCATCAGTGACCAAGTTAGAGTCCCAGAAGAGCCACTGACTCAACTCATCAGAGTCCTCCTGCAAGCGGGACCGCAAGCGTAGCTGGGGGCAATTGCACCCAGCTGCCCACCGTTGCTGCAGGCTTGCCTCCACAGACACCTTCACCCGCACCACTTGGGAGAAGCCCCTCCCAAGGCATTCCTCGTCTGGATATCACGGACAGTCTCACATGGCCGGGGAAGACCAACCATATGTCCAAATCCAGACTCTGCCACCCGGTCGCTGGCCCAGTAGACAATGCTGTGCCTGACCATCCAAATGCGCAAGGGAGGCAGACCTAGGAATGAACAAAATAATGTTAGCGACTGCACTTCAACACCGTTTCCAAACATACCCTTTGCAAGCTTCGGATTTAAACAGCCCATATCCCTAAACCTGTTGACAAACAGGCCCCAATGCGCAGCAGTGATAGCTGCCCCAACGCGGAATGAATGAGGTGCAAACTTGCTGATTGATGCATTACCACAGCAAAGTGAGGCTTTTCTAGCACGGGCCATCCTTGTGAACCAGGAAGGGGCCGTCCCCAGGCAAGCGAAGGGACAATTATCTCCTGACATCTTTAACTGGACAAGGGCCAGACTTACAAATGGCAGACAGCCTCAGAAGGCACCTCTGTCCGCTGGTCATTTTTTGAGTTGTGAATAGTGAGCCCCAGCTCCATGTCGGACAACAGGATGTCCTGCAGGAGAAAGCCCATGCTGCCTTCAGCACCAACTCGCCCACATGCAGTGCACCAAAGAAAGCAATTGAAATTGCTGCCGAAAAGAGTCTCGCCTAGAAAGTAGTCTACATATTAGCCTCAATTTCCTCCACATAGAGCAAGCATATCAAAATGACTTGCTTCCTGGCTGGTGCTTTGGGTGGCTGAAGCCTGGGCCAACCCCCAAGTGCCTTACGCACCACAAATTTCGAGCCGGGTCCCTTGAATAGAGGTACTTGCAGAAAAGGAAATGGCAGAGGAGTGAATTCGGATGGGCTTAAGAGCACGACCCATAATGGGCAGATTTGCCCGATACTGCAACACCTGCAGCGTGGAAGGATGCTCTGTGGTTTAAACTGGTCGTGAGCTGTGCTCTAAAAGCTAAAAAGGCCCACCCAGGCATTTTTAACATTTCCCTCCAAATGTTAAAAATGTGGCACTTACTGTAACAACGTCATGGTTTCTTTCTCTTTTTAAAAAAAGCACTGCCTAAAACAAAACCAATGGCAGAACATCGTTGGCATCTGCCTGTCGAGACGTCAAAACCACTGGAGAATCACGGTGCCTGTTGTGGCTGCAGAGACTGGTGACTCATAACTGCTGCCTCCTGTGTTGTCTTTGCTGTGACCTCTCCGGTTCTTTGGACAGAATGGCTTCAGCTCCAAATCCCATCATTGCTAAGAAAGTTGACCGGGTGGCACTCGCTGCTTTTATTCTAGAAAAATAGGTGGCAGTACTCAGGGGGGTGGCGCTGTGGGTTAAACCACAGAGCCTAGGGCTTGCCAATCAGAAGGTTGGCAGTTCGAATCCCCGCAACAGGGTGAGCTCCTGTTCTTCAGTCCCTGCTCCTGCCAACCTTGCAGTTCGAAAGCACGAAGTGCAAGTAGATAAATAGGTACTGCTGCAGTGGGAAGGTAAACGGCGTTTCCGTGCGCTGCTCTGGTTCGCCAGAAGCGGCTTTGTCATGCTGGCCACATGACCCGGAAGCTGTACGCCGGCTCCCTCAGCCAGTAAAGCGAGATGAGCACTGCAACCCCAGAGTCGGACACGACTGGACCTAATGGTCAGGGGTCCCTTTACCTTTACTTTAACTCTCCATGAAGTTACAGTAAGTGCCACACTTTTTAACAACAATAACAAAGAGGTGCTGGGACTGTGTACACTTGAGTACCCCTTGTGGGGGGGAGAGACAGTGGTGGCACTATTTGTTTGTTTGCTTGCTTGCTTGCTTCCTTTTTAAAAAAATGTAATTACTTGAGTGTAGCCATTGCTCAGCTTCCATGATCTGTACTCTTTAATATAAACTCGAACTTTTCAACTCAGTGAATGAAGGAAGGAATATTAAAACAAGCAACAAATAAAGTTGTTGTACAGCATAGAATTGGATGCTATGGAGACGGGGGGGGGGAAGAGAGGAAAGGAAGACTAGGGGGTGACTTATCTTCTAAATGGTGGCCTATGAACACATTTCAGCCACAGTGGAGCTGACAGTATTGTACAGCCCTACATGATGCCTGAGATATTATAGGAAGGTGTTCCAATAAAACACAATACAAGAGAATTGGTTTGTTGCTATCTCTTATTTTTCCCTTGATGGGCATATAAAAATCAATAGGTAACACAACTGATGTCACCAAAAACTTTCTAGCTACATAAGAAAGATGGGAGACTGTCTACAAGCTCTATGAAAGCTCCCTTTACAATATTTTTTCTGTTTCCCTTTGAAAGGTGGAACAGGGTAAATAGAAGGGAAGGGAAGAACGCCCCCGTCTTTTATCATCCATTAATCTCCTGCGGGCTGTATGTTCTGACTGACCTACCCATTCTCCCCTCAGGAAAAACAAAGATGGAAGAAGGCTTTGCTATATGGGTTTTCAAAAGGTCAAGATATTTATGAACCACCATGCTTCAGTCTGGCATATTTGCCAGAAAGCTTGTCCCACTGAATTCACAATGGGCCCTGCAAGTGTTTTTATTTTATTTTATTTCTTAGCATTAGTAGTTTATTGTTAAGATACCCCATTACTTATAACCATGACATTAGCCGATAACAAAAATAAAGGAGAGGAATTATAAATAAAATTACAATAAAAATAAAATAAATATTTAGGATCAGACTTTAAAGTTCCGTGCAGTAAGTTAGAGTTTAAACCAATATATGCTATGCCAATTCTCAGTTTTAAAGTGTCCCTTAGTTTAGTTACTGAAAACAAACAGTATTACAAGGTCAATTTCACAAAAGGCATTTACTGCTCAATAAATCATAAATCTGTATTCAGTTTAATTATCTCATGCAGGGAGGAAATGAAAACTGAAAATGTTCTAGTGGGCCAAAAAGCTATAGAAAGGCATGCTCCAAGAGCGCAATAGCCATAAGCAATGGTAAGAGTACAAGTCCGCTCCACTTAACCATGGGGCGGGGTTGCAGTCGGCCATGCAGCCACCCACTTTCCTCCAGGGGCGGGGGACATTGCCCCACGTTGCCCGGAGGATCTCGGCCATCTGAGAACAACTGCTGCCTGCGAGGGAGCTGCGCTTCATTTTCCTACGGCCATCTGAGAACAACTGCCCGCATCGGGCAGGAGTCAGATATAGTCTTGTCTATCCAATGCCTAAGCCAATTACCGCTCACATTCTGTAACCAATAAAGTTGTGGCCAAAACTTTGCCCAATAACATTCACCATATATTCTGTGTCCTGGTGTCTTTATTCATCTTCGGGGGGGGGGGGGTTGCGGGGTCTCGCCACACAACTGCAATTGTCTCATTTTTCTCCTGTGTTGTTTTTGTTTTCTTCTGAATACTGAATACATCTGCTGAAGCAATTCCCCCAACCCACCAGTTCCACTTTTCTTAGATACTATTTCAGGTTGCTTTCTTCCTTATTTTCTTACAATGTGTTTGGGGGAGCAGTCAGCCAATGATCAAAGGTGCATGTTTTGCAATAAGCACTTCCCTAGGACAGCACAGACAATAATTTTGTTCAATAATGGCATATTTTCTTTTTTCTTTTGTTTTGTTCCAGGGTATCCATGCATCTTGCCTTACATGCATTGCCTGATTTACACCTTGTCCTAGTTCTCTAACCACAATATTTTGGAAATATTTTCCTAACAATAAGAAAAATGGGATCCATGCTCCCTGCCCACAAAACAGTGCCCATTTGCAATTGTCAAATAGAATGTAATTATATGACTGGCATGGGGGTCTATTTAACACACCAGAGATGCATTTTGAAAGTGTTACTGCAATATCTTTACCCAACAATCTAAATTCAGTTTCAAGGGCTTAACAAACCCTCTTTCTCTCTCTTTCTCTCTCTCCACACACACAAACACACGGGCGCGGGTGTGTGCACACACATACACAGGACCTCAAGACATCATGCATGATTCTCCCCACACCCCATTCCACCCTCACCTTGTGAGAAAGGTTAAGGTGAGAGATAGTGGCTGGTTCAAGGTTACTCAGTCTGCTGTATGGGATTTAAACCTGAGAACCTCCAGTCCTAGGGTGACACTTTAACCGCTGCATTACAATGACTCTCAGATTGTTTATTAGTAAACCATTTCTCTATGTTCTTAATCAAATTCCTCTGTGTTCTTAATTATCTGTGTCAGAATTCCCTATTAAAATTGCAAGGATCGTGCAGAAAGAGCCTGGTGGGACCCGTAACACTATGACTTTGGACTCTCGTCTCACCAGTGGATGCCCACAGTCTAGTTTATTTTCTACAGTGCAGCCCTTGCTATTTTCCTTCGCACAGTGGTACCCTTCCCCCACCCACAACCTTCTCCACTGCTCTCCTGCTGCCTTGCCGCTGGGCTTATCAACTCAGGATTCATTCCTTATAATCTCTTCCCTCTTTGGCTTCCCTGGCAGCGCCTCCCCCTTCTCTGCTACTATTGCACACACCTTTGGCTGTAATCTCTCTCTCCCTACCCCCCTCGGCCGCTGCCCCAATCCTTTGCTCTCTTTCCACATCCATGCATACGCTCCTATAGATTCCCTCGGATGTCTCTGCTGAGCCCTGCGTCTTGCCTTTTCTGTAGTTATCACTGCAATGGCATGCAGCTGCTGCTCTCCTGTTGCATTCCTTTTGGTTTGCCTGAGTTTTTATTTAAAGCAAGCTGGAAGAGGAACACCATCGGAGGTGGTGGCACCTTCCACATTCTCCCAACACTGCCAGGACTGCCACTCCTACCCAACAAGGTGCATCCATAGGATGATATTAGCTCATTGCCTGCAACATGGGACCTTTTCAAGCATTCATGATGGACTTTGCTAAATATGTGAGGACGGCAGAGCATGTACAAGAGAGGGCTAGTTCCACCCGCATCCCTCTTTTCCTCCACACATTCAAGGGTGACTAAATGTGCAGTGGGGGAAGCTGTGCTCCCAGAGGCTCCCACATATTTTTCGAGGCGAAAGCCTCCACAAGGAATAGGGACTCAGCTACACAGCTGCAAATAAAACGTTTTAAATGTGTTGTAAAGTACAATATACAAATGTGACACTAGGTGGCGAGAGTGAGCTATGCCAAGCTCAATGTATTTTTCAAAACTTTTATAAAAGCATTTTCGCAGCGTGTGTGTGTGTGTAGATTCCACCTAGGAGGCTTCCTGCAGCAAACAGTTGCCATTGGGCGATGAAAATGGAGATAGAGCACTTAGGCATGTGCTTCCCTTCTTGCTTGTTTAGTTAGACCTATCATGAATGCCTGAATAGGACCATACAGCTTGAGGAATTCAGCTTTTCTAGGCACAGGTTTTGGGTTACCTTGACCAGATTTTGTTGTTGTTGTTGTTGTACTTTGAACACAGAGCTATGGCAGAAAGCCTAGAGCTAGGTACCGGTAGTGACATGGGAGGAAAGGTGAGGCATTTGCATGAAATGGAAAGTATTTTTATGGAGAAACAAAGGCACATAAGAAATTAGTCCAGGTTTTCTAAATGCTGCTCCTCTCTTCTAGCCAAGGCTTCCTTCTGTCAGTTGAAACAACTCTCTTATTCCCTGGTTTTTGAGGTGTCATTTTGAAAATGGAATACAAAAGCAAATAAAACATTCCCACCAAAAAATAAGCACATTTCTAGTAAGACACATTCTGGACCTGGAGTTCTATTTTTGCTCAATTGTGAGGGATTCCCCCCCCCCCTTTGTTTTCAGAGTATAGCAAGGTTGTCTCTATTGTATGTAATTCACAAAGCACCAGAAGAAGAATGAAAAGCAGCGAATGTCACTACTAACATCATTATTTGGTATTTAATGTTCCCTCTCCAAGGCTAATATTGGCTTAAGTGTACTGTGACACTAGGTAAAGGAATTCATGGTTTCCCTCTGCGGGCTTGACCGGGTTTATTTCCACCGCAATGTGTGTGGAAACACACAAAATTGACCCTATGCTTTTCAATTTATTATCACAAGTGTTATGTATTGAAGTTCTCACCCTAGGCCACTAGGGGTGTGTGTATATACAGTGGTGCCCCGCTAGACGAAAATAATTCGTTCTGCAAGTGTCTTCATAGAGCGATTTTTTCGTCTAACAAAGCACCAATGCAAAACCGCTACTTTTCGCTTAAAAAAAAAATGTCTTGCGAGGCAGCCCCATTGACATTTTCGTCTTGCGGGGCAGCCTTCCGCTAGCGAATGCCGTTCATGTAGCGAGTTTTTCGTCTAGCAAGGCATTCGTCTAGCGGGGCACCACTGTAGTTCATTCTGCTGTAGTTCTCACTCAGGTCCGCAGATGCAAATGAGGGATTGAAAGTGACGTTCAGGGCAGGGATTGGGTAACTACAGAAAGTTGTTACTGTTGCTTGTAGCTGAGTTCTATATAAGCAGGCTGCTGAGCCCTTCAGTCCAGTTCTGAGAATAAACAGAGGTGCTTGAAGAATCACAAGCATCTAACTTGCTTGGTTCTGTAGCTTTCTTAGCCATCATATGTAGAATTTGGAAGACATATTTGTAACATTCAGATAAGCAACATAGGTGAACCTCCACAGCAAAATAGTGGGATGGTGGCATTCATGTAGGCCCCTTCGCAGCTGAGCTGCTGCTGCTGCTGCTTACCAGGAGGGGATGACGCAGCAGGGAGTTTGCCATTGTACAAAGGCACTGGCAGGAGCGAGCATCACATTGGCACAGCACGAACTTCCCTGTTGCCCAGTGCCTCTCACTTTACCTCCCAGCAAGCAACAGCGACTCAGATGTTTCCTATAAAAATTAATAAATTATTTCCCATATTTCTATGCTGCCTTCCAGGACAAGCCGTCCCAAAATGGCTTTCACACTTAATTAAAAACATGTCCATCATGCAAGGGAAGTGTGATGGGCTCGGGAACTAATGGTTCCAGGGCCCAGCTCAGTCTCTCTCACCGCTAGAACATTTGTGTGTTGGTGGCAGGACACCTGCTTAACCAGCAAAGCTAGGTAGAGGGGCACCCTCTGCCCAATTCAAACTGCCAGGGGGGTTTTGATCACTGTTAGCTGTGAGGGGAAATATATTTCCCTTCTTATTGAATGTTGATGGAGGAAAACGTTTAGTACTATGTATGGTTATATTGGTTTTGTCCATTTTATAGTATCTTTCTATTGTCTGGTTTATAGTATCTTTTGTTTTATAGAATCTTTTTTATTGCTTTTGTCTGTTTTATAGTTATCTTTTGCTCTGATGGATTGAGCCGAGGAGACCAATAGTGGGTCCAAGGGTCAAGTAGGTGGTTTCTGCACATGCTGTAGAGGGAAGTCAGGGGACAGATGGAGCTCGCTAGCCCATTTGAGAGGAGATCTCTGATCCTAAACTTCTGCTGCGATGTGGAATATATTTGGCAAAAGAAAATCCAGATGGTTGGATGGTGCCTTGTACGCCTCCTTTGAGCAATTCCTGTGGTGTAGTGTGGTGAGAGCCAGTGTGGCATAGTGGTTAAGAGCGGTAGACTCATAATCTGGTGAACCAGGTTCGCTTCCCCGCTCCTCCACATGCAGCTGCTGGGTGAGCTTGGGCTAGTCACACTTCTCTGAAGTCTCTCAGCCCCACTCACCTCACAGAGTGATTGTTGTGGGGGAGGAAGGGAAAGGAGAATGTTAGCTGCTTTGAGACTCCTTTCGTTCATCGTCGTTCAGTCGTTCAGTCGTGTCCGACTCTTCGTGACCCCATGGACCAGAGCACGCCAGGCACGCCTATCCTTCACTGCCTCTCGCAGTTTGGCCAAACTCATGTTAGTAGCTTCGAGAACACTGTCCAACCACCTCATCCTCTGTTGTCCCCTTCTCCTTGTGCCCTCCATCTTTCCCAACATCAGGGTCTTTTCTAGGGAGTCTTCCCTTCTCATGAGGTGGCCAAAGTACTGGAGCCTCAACTTCAGGATCTGTCCTTCTAGTGAGCATTCAGGGCTGATTTCTTTGAGAATGGATAGGTTTGATCTTCTTGCAGTCCATGGGACTCTCAAGAGTCTCCTCCAGCACCATAATTCAAAAGCATCAATTCTACGGCGATCAGCCTTCTTGATGGTCCAGCTCTCACTTCCGTACATTACTACTGGGAAGACCATAGCTTGAACTATACGGACCTTTGTCGGCAAGGTGATGTCTTTGCTTTTTAAGATGCTGTCTAGGTTTTTCATTGCTTTTCTCCCAAGAAGCAGGCGTCTTCTAATTTCGTGACTGCTGTCACCATCTGCAGTGATCATGGAACCCAAGAAAGTGAAATCTCTCACTGCCTCCATTTCTTCCCCTTCTATTTGCCAGGAGGTGATGGGACCAGTGGCCATGATCTTAGTTTTTTTGATGTTGAGCTTCAGACCATATTTTGTGCTCTCCTCTTTCACCCTCATTAAAAGGTTCTTCAATTCCTCCTCACTTTCTGCCATCAAGGTTGTATCATCAGCATATCTGAGGTTGTTGATATTTTTTCCAGCAATCTTAATTCCGGCTTGGGATTCATCCAGCCCAGCCTTTCGCATGATGAATTCTGCATATAAGTTAAATAAGCAGGGAGACAATATATAGCCTTGAGACTCCTTAGGGTAGTGATAAAGCGGGATATCAAATCCAAACTCTTCTTCCTGCAGCCAAGCTGGCACCAAACATATTGTTCTGCTTTCCTTTGGACCACATCAGGAAGGTTGGGGTGGGGTCTTGTCATCTGGGCATCCCAAGACCTCCATACACATAGCCCAGGTTTGTGCCCCAAAGAGTGTGCTATGTTTCTCCAGCAATTTTACTTCACCCGCGAAGGCACACTCCATTGTCTCTCGAGACAGACAGAAGTATCTTTCTATTTTTAATTTGTAAGTTGCTTTGAGAATCCTTTTGTAACAAGTAGTTATTATTATTATTATTATTATTATTATTATTATTATTATTATTATTAATAGATTTCTAAATCCACAAACTAATCGTATGAGACAAGAACTGAGTGGGAGTCAGTGGCTGTCTTTCATTGGCTGAGGTAGATTCCTTGGCCCCTTCAGGCCTGTGCTTGAGACGACTGAATCATTTGACTAAATGAAAGAAAACCCCTCTCCCTTCATCCAGAAATGCACAAAGAGACCAAGAGGGAGGGAGGGAGGGAGGGAGGGCAGCAGAGAGAATGCTTATATGTCCCCTGCAGAAAATGGTAGCTGAAAATCAAAGCTACAGCTTGGCACAAAATGTAAAACCACATTTTGAGAACCACAAAATGAAAACAGAACATTTAAATGGGATTAGCTTCTAGCACTCTCCAATGTACAGAAGTATGTTTTCGATTAACTCTGGCTGGACCTGTTTTTCATGGCTTCACAATTTCCATGAGATCCAAACCATGCCATATAATAATAGATGCCCTGAGAAGAATGCCCCATTTTGAAGACATTTATAAATATTTGCTTTGGTGAGTTTCAAAGTCCATTCGTTAACCCTACCCCAGTTTCTGAAAGGTGTTTACCATGTGAAATCTTGTCTCGAAGCAGCAGCAGCAGAAGAAAACCTTATTTTTCATCTGGATCTTGGTTAAATACAATTTATTTGTGAAAGTCTCTAGATGTGACAGGTTTCTGGAATAGGGAATGTGAAAATATTATTATTAAAATTATTATTTTTGAAGGGAGACCATGTGACATAATAGCACACGCATTGCTTTATCATGAAGTCATTTTCCTGCGCTCTGCTGCAGTGAAGCAATAACTCAGAAGATCTTTGGAAGAGAGCAGGAGCCAATACAAGGGGATACCCATATTTCTTATCTGGTGTTAGGAGCCAAACTACACGTTGGGTCCAGGGCTTTCTTTTTACTATCTGCTGCCTGGTCAGCTATTGGCTGAAAGTGGGGGCGGGGGCAGGCAGTAATATGAGAAAGAAGCTTCATTGGCATTCTACATTTAAAGCAATATCTCACCACTTTAAACAGTCATGGCTCCCCCCCCCCCCCAAGAATCTTGGTAACGTCAAGTGTTGTATGCCACAACAGCAGCAAGAGTTGTAATAGCAAAGAACTGGAAACTGGAAGAGCTACCTACTATTGAACAATGGCAGATGAAGATGTTGGAGTATATGGAGCCTGCGGAAATGACCGGGAGAATCCGTAATCTGAGAGACGACGCGGTGGAAAAAGAATGGGGAAAATTTAAATTGTATTTTAAAAAGTATTGTAATATTTGAAATTTTGATTCTAGAAGAAGGATAGGCTGTCATATGTATAATTTGAAGCAAATGAAAATTTCAGGAGATTATAGAATTTAGAATTTGATTGAGAATTTTTTTAGATATAAATGATTTTAGATTTTAAATGTTTTAATTTCGAAGATTGAATGGTATTTATAAAAGATGTGATAAGGGTTAAATTCGGAAGTTACGTGAAATATTCTCGAGGGACGTAAATTAGGGGAAACAGGAGGAAGTCAGAAAAAGATGATAAGAAAATGGATTTATTTTTTTAGTATAATGACATACTGTTTTTTGTTGTTATTTTTGGATGTTTTTTTCTTTTAACTGTTTTGTATTTGGTTTTTCTTTTTTAGTTCGTTGTTGTTGTTTTTTGTTTAATTTGTTGTTGTTTTTGGAAAATACAATAAATATTATTGGGGGGGGGGGGGAAATGGCGCCAGAAGGAAAGAAACTTCCTATGTTTTTTGAATGTGTTTTGAATGTGTGTATTTAATAACTTTCAAAAGATTTTTTAAAAACACTCAATTGGCTTCTCTTTTAATTCTGACTCTGTGTACTACTTTTGTTGGTCTTTTTGGTTGCTATGGAATTTTGTTGATTCATCGTGATTATAGATTATATATGTTGGTCACATTTTTGCACTCAGGTGTCTCAAAGTGACTTACACAACAACAAAAATAGACACCGCAAGACATTAAAACCAGATATTTAAAACCAATAAATGAAAATGCTCGTCCAAAAATGTGTTTAAAAGGAACAAGTCCTACCTACCCAACTTAAAGGATTTAATTCCATGGGAATTACTCCCAGGTATAGCAGTCGTGTGGAACCTGTGACCATTATCCCTGGCCATATTTGGTCATGCTAGCTGAGATTCATGGGAGTTGGAGTCCAACAACCTCTGGCGGGCCATGAGTCATGACTTTGTGCAGAAATTGGCAAGTTATTCCCTCCTGTGGCCTTTCTTCTATGTAATAGCTCAGTGATTGCCCCAGTATAAGAGTCAGTAGAGAGATCATCAGGTTGGGGGTTTGCATCTCAGATGCACCAGATAAGCATATTTTGGATAGCTCAGTTGGTTAGAGCATGGTGCTGATAACACCAAGGTTGCAGGTTTGATGCCCTGCTGCATATTCAGGTTGAACTAGATGATTCTAAGTCCATAAGAAGTCAAAGTGTGAACATGTGCCAGGAAACCACTGTTTTCATAAAATACAGTCACTGCCTCGCAAGCTAGGTTACATGTATCCTCCCCACTGACAAGAATATTAGAGTTGGGCATGTGAGGGTGGAATAATCTCTATGCCATGGACACTGACATAGGACTTATGAATTATACAACCTGTCCAAAACTATCAGACTATATTGGACAGGTGTAGAACCTGTGGGGCTCCAGATATTGCTGGACTTCGGCTTCCCTCAGGCCTGGCCAGCTAGCATGCATGTTGGTCAGTGATGATGCAAGTTGTAGTCTAACAATACCTAGAAACTACAAGTTCACCATTCCTGGCATGTTGTTGTTGTTCAGTCATTCAGTCGTGTCCGACTCTTCGTGACCCCATGGACTATACTGGCATACTGGCATACTGGAAAACAATTCACTGTCTTTCATCAGATCAAAATACCTGTCGGCTAATGGAAGCTGCAGACTCCGCGATACAGAATTGACTGCACTTTAATTGAGGAAATGGAGCCTGCTGCTGTTTTAGAGGAAAAACAGAAAGAATTCAAAGGGAGCGGAATCCTTGCTGGCCTTCAGGTCCATTAGAAAGATGGCATTCAATACCCGTGAGACAGCTTTAACAGCAATGATCTTCCTTCAAAGCAAGGATTTAACTTCCCTGAGCTTACTTAGTTTGCCTTTTGAACAGAAAGATGCAAGCATAAATTATGTTTAGCGCATATCCAGCCTGGCACTGACTGGATTCAATGGGATTTTTTTTCTCCCTGCGTGTGCTTACTGGGTTGCAGATGACTCTCTTTATTCATTTCATTTAATACTTTCTTTGTGTGGAAATGAAAGTAACACACAAGAAGTCGCTCTATGAAATAAATAGCCTACAAGCAATCTATGAAAATATACTTGATTGTGATTCTTCCCACAGTACTTAGTATTATTATTTAAACTTATTTGCCACTCTTCTTCCAAATAAGCCCTGACCTTCTTACATATAGGCAGTCACCGACCATCATCACACAGTGACTGGTTTGCTTAGCTTCAGCCAGAAAACTGCCCCAAATGCTTTATGACCATTCTGTGGGGCATTACAGCACCATCAACAGAGTGCTTTCTCCTGTGCATCTGATCTCAACACTGGCATTTACAGGAGCACAACAATGTTCTAGAAGGCATAATATTGTCCATTATGCATATGCACCAATGTGGATTTTCATTCTAAAATGCTAGATCCAGAAAATCCTGGTGCAATCTCAAAGAGGCTGCTTGGGAAGGGAAGGAACCATTGCATTTTCTTATGCAGTCCCAAGCAACGTTTGTGATCACTGCTTTTCATGGCTAGTTAGAAAATTCTTGTCAGAGAGCTGTCAGGCTTTGGGGAATCGGCTCCCCCCCCCCATGCCACAAATGAGCAGATCAAACAAAAGGGAGTTCTTACTAGTTAGTTTCTTTAATAAGCAATGTGAAGGACAAAAGAAAGCATCTAACCAGAATGGCGGTGCTCCCAATTAAGGATCACTTCCGCTTCCATCCCTATTAATCTACGTCACTCCTACGTCTTGCAATATTAGCTTGTACCCTCTGCGCTTTCTGTTCTGAGACTTTCCGAGCTCTTCTTGACCTTGGGCTGAGTGGAGGAATACTGTCCAGAGACTGTGAATCTGTTAACCCTCTCTCTTCCAATGTTTCTACTCCTAACTGTTCCCCATCCAGTATTTCCCAGCTTCTGCCTTCTGAACTATGTCCCTCTTCAAACCACTGTTCCAAATCTATACTGTCCTCCTGCTCCTGGGAAGATTCAGGAGCAGGGGAATTGGGGACTCCCACCATTCCTCCTCAGCACAGTCCCTGACAAGAGCGCTATTTTGCCTTCTTTTATGTGTGTTCCCTCCCAAGCACATTGGCTAAAAAGATTCAAGGAAGGCTAGAGAGATCTACCAAGTTAGGTGTCAAGGGGCTGTCAGGAGAATGGAGGTCATTCACAGGTCAGGAAAGGGACTTGAGACAGAAAGTGCAATTAGCTTTTATTCACAAAAATAAAAACACAACAGAGTCCATCTGGGCTAGTCTCCCCTAGTTGAAGATGTTTCTGGTACTGATGTCTGGCCCCTCCTTCCCTCTCTAGCCCCATCCGTCTGGACTCCTCCCAAGCAGCCGTAGTCTGCAACAGGGGGTAGGGCTTCCCCTCTGAGCCTGTGTCGCCCATTGCTCAGCAGTGTGAAGGACTGGCTGTCAGTGGAGTTGCCAGTAGAAACAGGATGGTCCAGATGCTAAGCTGCAGAAGCAGCTTCTGCCTCCTCTCTGTCAGAGTCTGCACTCACCCAGAGGCGTAGCAAGCCCAGGTGCTACCCGGCACGGATTTTTTTTGTCCCACTCCCTGCACGCCGCTTTGCTGGGGCACTGGCAAAGCTGCGCCCTCTTGTGAGCCACAGCTCCCATCCGTCCCCCTCCCTCCCTCGGGCAGGACGAGATGGAAAGAGGAAACAACCATCAAGCAGAGGAAGCTCTGAGAAAGAATGGGTATTCTTTCTATGCAATGTGCTCAAGGTCTAAACCCTCTCTCCCTTATTTAAACGGGTTAAAAACCCTTCTTAGAAGGTGTCTGCAAAAAAACAACACAGTGCCATTCTCCTCCGCAACCCGGACCCCACTCCAGAGCTATGCCATAAAAAGCCACCAGGCGCACGGCGCAGGGAAGGCTCCTCTTGTGGTGGGAAAGGGAAAGGGCTTCCTTCCCTCGCCCTCCGCGGATCCCTGAGAGGCGCCTCTTCGCCCCTCTTCCCACCTTTGTCTTGCTTCCTTGGGGGGGGGGGGGGTGCCACACACTGTGGGGGGCAGCACTTATCACACCCGAGTCTCGTGTTTCACCTGGAAGTGACGCGGTGGCTCGGGCACCTGCAGGCTTGCATCTGCCCGCTGCCTCTCCCTCAGGCTGCGGCCCTACAGCTGATCGGGAGGTGGCGGGCTGACTCCCTGCAGGCTCCTCGCCACTCAAAAAAGCAACGTGGGCCTGCAGGGCGCTGGAGCAGAACGCGGCTCGGGCACCAGGATTCTGGCGTGCCCTGGCCCGTCCTGCCCCGAGGGTGCCGTGCCCTGCCCCCCGTGCGCAGGGAGCCCAGGTGGCTAGCTACACCACTGGGGGCAGTGGGCACCGGTGACACGGAGGAGGCCCCTCGGGAGCTGCTCCAGCCATGGGCAGCAACTGAGGGGATTCCTGCAGCCAAGGGAGAGGAGGCAGCAGTGGAGGAAGAGGCTGCAGAGGCCTGTCCTCAGCCACTGCCCCACAGTCGAGGAGCGGCTCCTTGTCCGCTGCAGGGCGCAATGGCTGCTTGTGCCGCCGTGGCGGGGTGCCGTCTTGTCACCCCTGGAGACGTGTCACTGGGATCGAACTGCCGCCATCGCCCCCTGTTGCGATGCCACTGCACTCACCCTGAGAATCTCGGTACACAGCCCTGTCCTCGAATGGCTTCCTCCTTCTTCACTTTATGCCCTGCATATTTCCTAAATATCATTCTCACCTAAGATATTTGTGTTCATTGATCCTGCATGATTTTTTTTTGTCAGTGCAGGTTTGCTATAATATCTATTAAGAACCCATAAACTAAATGGATCACGCCATTATGTAACTGTAAACAATGAAACATTTTCTACAGAACATTATATACTTTTGGCCTGAAGCCTCCATTAAAATGAAAATCCATTTCCTGTGTTTTTGGTTTTCTTGGCAAAGTCCTCCTCAGCAGTGCAGAAAGTTTAACGAGGAAAAAAGCCAGTTGTTTAATTTCAAGGGCAAAGGTCAACAGCAACATTTGAATTAGTTTTCATCAGTCACTGAGAATGTTTGTGGCCTCTTCTGCGGATTCCTCACCTCCCCATCCCGAAACCTTATTTGTTATTGGTCACTTCAGGATACTTACAGACCATGAAAACGTTTTGCTTTCAACTCAGCCTTGAAGTAGTTCGTGCCAAGCATCACTGAATGTCTGGTCTGGCCATTCAATGAAATAGGTTTCGTTGAACATGGAAGCAAAAGTTTTATTAAAGTTAAAAAAAAAATCTATATAGTCCAATAACTTCAGGCCAAAATAAACCAGTGAAAATATCCAAGTGCGCTGCTCAGTGGTATGGACTGAGACAGAAAACCTGTTGGAATTGCTGTCTAAAGACCTTTTTCTAAAACAGCCAGGAACAATATTTAGTCTTTCTCTGTAGCCATTATGCATGAGAAGACTTATGGTGGGGAAATCATACTGGGAATCTGCCTTGTGTATCATCAAAAACCATGGAATTGAGGTCAAATATCAAGAAGATGAAGAGCAAACCAGAGCAATGCCCCTTTCCCCCATAAAGGCAATTCCTAGTGTAATCACATCCGATATTACTTCTGGTAACTTTAATCTTGGTCTCAAATGGATGTTTGCCCTTATTGTCAAGCCAGCAAAATGCCAGCAATTCCTAAACAGATAATTGAGCCCATGTTTTGATTTTTCAAACAACACTTGGAAGTTATTTCATTTTTACCATTCACTAATTGTTTTGGTTTGTTCCAGAAAAGTATAGCACATACACACACAAACTTATTATCAAACTTTGGTTCCCTTGAAACCATTCACTCATTCATTATTTGTTTGTGTGCCACTTTCCCACAAATAAAATCATGCTCAAAGCAGCTTACAACAAAGAAAACAGGAAAGCATTTCAAAACCAAACAGTGCAAAAGTAATTTCATAACAACATAATAAAACAACACCACAATAGCAAATTACAAAAAAACCCAACACCATTTCAGTACTATAAATATAACAAGATTAACGGTATATTACAGCTCCTGGCAAA
This sequence comes from Lacerta agilis, assembly GCF_009819535.1. Classification (NCBI taxonomy): domain Eukaryota; kingdom Metazoa; phylum Chordata; class Lepidosauria; order Squamata; family Lacertidae; genus Lacerta; species Lacerta agilis. Next base: position 85,957,956 of record NC_046313.1, on the reverse strand, counting down.
AGCCAAAATAACAAGGGAGTTTAATAGTTTCACTTTTATCCTATCAGTGGTAAATCACCATTAATTGCATTTGCGTGTTTAGACCTTTAAACCTCCCCCTTAACTAAATTCAGTCACGATTCAAATTTTGGTTTGGTTTTTGGCAGAATTTAGGCCACAACTTTATTGATTACAGCAAGTGAGTGGTTGCATAGGCTCTGGTTCAATTAGCTCCCTGCACTGTTGCAGGTAGCGCTGACCCAGGGCACCAGCATAGGTCAGCCCAGGATGAACACCTGGAATAGCGGAAAGCAGGGGCCATGCTAGTCCACTGCTCAGATGTCCCCCTGGACTCAGGCATGGGCACAACTCCTCTCAGGGTTGACCAAACCATTGAGTCCCTGGATTCATTTAACGGAATACCCTTCACATAGGGATGGCGAGAGCGTTCCCCCATCCCTATCACCCGAACCAGAGCTTATCCACAACCTAACAAGTTGTGACGATTTGCTACGCGCAGGCAAAACCCAAATGGCACCAGCCAATCAGCCAAGTGGGGAAAATTCCTGTCGTGCCCCTTGTCCCAACGACAGACGACAGACGACGGCATAGCAAGGTCAAGCGCACAAACCCTACATGTAGGGAGAGGTGGGTGGGTGTTCCGATACACTGGCCAAAAGAGGAAGCTCTGGGTCACGTGCATGGGCATATATAGGTCCCTTGATCTGTTTGGCTAGCGTCCCATTGGCCTGATTAAACCCAGCATCAAGGGACCTACCAATAGGGTGTTGTGGCTATCCAATCGTACCCACCCACAACACAGGGTTTGGTTGCCATGTCTCACCGCAACACGTGCCCTATTTGAGGGGGGACACAATATAGCCATAATTACACCTTAATGTTGTGATCTTCCAGTATTTTCAGAACTAGCTCAACTGCCCTTAAATCACTCCAAGCACCATTAGGGCTTCATTTCTGAGATTAATGCCTGTATCATATTCTTTCACTGACTCCCTGGAAAGTCCAGAACATGCTATTGCAGACCTATCAATGGCATCATTACGTAAGAAGAAATAACCAGTTAGTCTTAAATCATCTCTAATCCCTGTCACCTCTTCAGATTTCGAGAGGAAACTGTTTTCTATCACTACATGCTTTGGTGACCCCTTAGATGTCAATGTAGGGGCTTCCAATCACAGCAGCCTTATTGATAAGTCCCCATTTATGCACTGAATGTCCTTCGTTTTTAATAAAAGGCAAAACTGAAAGATCATCTAGAACATATGCCATGTACGGTTTCTGTGAACTATAGTTTTGTATAATTATTATTATTTGGTTCCATGGGACTAATTTGCTAGAGTGAAGAATTATTCTGTTTACTGGATATAGCTGTAAATAAATGCTGTTTTTACAGAAACCTGTAGGAAGTCCTTTGATTACATCAGTACCAGCCCATCAGTATCACAAGACCAAGAGGGTATAAATTCTAGAGAAACTCACTGTTGCTATTGTAATCATACAGATGTGGAGAAGAGAAAGATGGAGAAGAATGGAGCAGGAAAGGGAACAGATGAGCGAAATCATAGAGGACAAGATGTTGAAGATCTACATTATAGTACAGGTCTGCACTGTATATAACTCATTTTGAGATAGTTTGACAGCTCAATAGATAAACATTGTTAAGTCGCAGCATGAGAAGGGTAATGAAGTTAATAGTTTAAATCTTTCTGGTATTAATCAAAGCCTTGGCTTTGATTCCAATTCTCTGTGGCATATCGAACCTTTGCCAACTAGTTCTTAGACTTGAGGATGTGTTTTTCCTGGATTATGGGGAAATCCAAATACCATCACACAATGTGGAACATGAAAACATTTATTCCAGCTCTGAACTAGCTAGATTTCAGTAAAGGCTGTTCCTTGCTGATCAAAATCAACACAAAGTTAAGTCACAATAGTCTCCCTACATATCGTGTGTTTGCAGAGTACTCTTTTGACAAGGCACCCAAGAGGCAGCTAGACTATTTTAGATGGTCAGGAAATAAATGATGAAGGTGCTTAGAATTCCAACGCTGGTTCAAAACCCAGGACCTGCAATTAAATGTTTCTGTGAACTTCAACATTTAAGGTAAATGAAGTCTTCCTTTTCAAATGCCCCCTGCACAATCCTGTTCTGGCAGCTCGTATTCCCTAAGATCCAGTGATGTTCTATTTGAAATGCTAATCATGGGGAAATGGCCTTGAACACAAAGCAACTTTTAATTAATTAAAGATAAGGTTATATCTTGCAATATCTTGCCTAGGGAAATATGCATTTTTATGTCAACAAAAGCAACAGGTACTCAACATTTTACCATGACAATTCTTCTAATTATGATCTTTGCTGGATAGGATGCATTGATTTCCTGCACAGAATAGCCAATGCAATTAAAGGGAAACATTCCAAGTAGATGATTAAGTAGATGATTCATGACCCAGAACTGAAGAGTAATCATAACAGTTGCTGCTCCACTAGAACTCAGGATGTAACTGTTAGAAATTTGCATCTGGAGGTTTCTCAGCATCAGAAATATTAGTTGATACAACTCCAGGTACACCATTGAATAATTACCCTCTAATTTAATTTAGGTCATAGATTATGGTCATAAATATAGCAAGCAGACTATCAGTAATTGGTAGCACACTACATCCTTCTCGCTAAATAATGATTTGGTCTTCTACTGAATAGTGTTATGAGTTTGGGGTGGCATGCAACACTATCATGTAACTGCTGTCTCCATTTAATAGAAGTGGGGAAGAAAAAATGTGCTAGATCATTGTCTGATAATGGACGGGATCTAGCATGCTCTGAATGGGGTTACGCTCCCACTGAAGGAGCAGATCCAGTGCTTTTTTTCCTTTAAAAATGTTTATGGGTACTCTCATTTTCCTACTCATATTGAAATACTGCCCCTCAATGAGGCCAAACTTAGATTCACAAAATGTTTAGGGGTATGCATACCCCTGTGTCCCCCCCAGAAAAAGCACCGAGCAGATCCATAGTTTGGGGGTAATTCTGGATCTATTGCTGTTGTTTGACACACAGGTGGCAAGGACCTCTGAAGATGGACAAAGGGACTTCAGACATAGGGTTAGTTAGACCTTTTGTGCTGGCCCCAGGGGAGTGTCCGTGTAGCAAGGTCCAAGTCCAGTCCGGGGTCAAGGGATCCAAAGGAGGTCAGTCCGGCGGGGAGCAAGGCAGGGAGCAGGTCAAAGTCCAAGGCACGAGGTTGCAGGTTGAGCACATGCTTGCAACAAAGTTGCTCACGCAACTTGGGCTGGGTCTGGCTGGCTTTTATCTGGCCCTATGCTTAGGGCGGTCCCGATCCTCCGGAGACTCGCCTCTCCTCCGGGCCTGGAGGCGAGCACTCCTCCTGCAGACACTTAACTCCCTTCGCCTCTCTGCCCTGAGCCTCTGTAGCTCAGGAGAGGATGGTGGGTTACTGGACCCAGGGGATGCCTCAGCTTCCTCTGAAGAGGCTGGGAGTGGAGCACCTGCAGGCAATGGGTCCTCCCTCCCATCAGGAGCCAGAGCAGACTCTGCTGATGCCTGCACCTGGGGATCCAGCACAGGTGGGGATCCTTCAGGCTCAAGCCCTGGCCCTGGCCCCGGCTCAGCTGGTTCTGGAGGCGGGGAATCCCGTGCAGGCTGGGATCCCTCAGGTTCAGCATCAGAGTCTGACTCCCAGGCCATCACACCATCCCCCCTCCCAGGCCTCCCCCTCAACCGAGGGGCCGGACCAGGCTTGCTGGGGTAAGCTGCATGGAAATCACGGAGGCAGGCAGGCGCGTGGACGTTTTCCGCTGGTTCCCATGAACGATCCTCAGGCCCATACCCTTTCCAGTCGATGAGGTATTGGAGCTTCCCCCTGCGGTGTCGTGAGTCGAGAATGCGCTCCACCTCGTACTCAGGCTCCCCCTCAACCAAAACTGGCTGCGGTCGTGGGTTGTCTGGGTGGAACTCGTCGGGCGGGGCGACTGGACTAAGTAGGGACCGGTGGAATACCGGGTGAACCTTGAGCGATGGAGGTAACTGGAGGCGAAACGCCACCGGCGACACCTGCGCAGTGATGGTGAATGGGCCGGCAAACCGTGCATCCAGCTTTCGTGAGGGCCGAGAAGGATGCAGGTGACGGGTAGAGAGCCACACCCGATCACCAACATGGAGTTCTGGCCCCTCCTGACGATGTCGGTCAGCCTGGGCCTTGTATGCGTCCTTGGCCTGGTGCAGTTGCTCCATCAATAATTGTTGCTGGGACTGAAGCTCCTGAAGCCAGTCTGTCACTGCGGGGACCGCGGAAGCTGGCAGCACGTCTGGGAACAAACGAGGATGGTAGCCGTAGGAGGCCTGGAACGGGGTTTGCTGGGTGGAGGCGTTCACTGCATTGTTGTAGGCGAACTCCGCCAATGGCAAGTGATCGACCCAGTCATCCTGCTGAAAGCTGCAGTAACACCGGAGATACTGCTCCAGCACTGCATTTGCCCGTTCCGTCTGGCCATCGGTCTGCGGGTGGTGGGCCGAAGATAGACAGACCTCCGTCCCAAGGGTCTGGTGCAGGGCTCGCCAGAAGTGGGATGTGAACTGGACGCCGCGGTCAGAAACCACACGCTCGGGCAGGCCATGCAGGCGGAAGATGTGCTGCAAGTACAGTTGAGCCGTTTCCTTAGCTGTGGGTATGGACGAGCAGGGGGCACAGTGCACCATCTTAGTGAAATGGTCCGTGAAAACCAGGAGGCAGGTACAGTGACGAGATGGGGGCAAGTCCACCACAAAGTCCAGCGAGACCGTGTGCCAGGGACGCGGTGGGACTGGTAATGGCTGGAGCAGACCGGGGGGTCGCCCGGTAGGACCCTTGGCCCGCCGGCAGACATCGCAACCAGCAACATAGCGTGCCACATCAGCCTTCAGGCGGGGCCACCAGAACTCCCGGCTTACCAGATGGGTGGTCCGGTACCGCCCAAAGTGCCCTGCTGCTGGGGCATCGTGGGACATCTGGAGAACCTCAGCCCGCAATGGTCCTGGTGGGATGTATAGACGACCCTGGTGCAGCAGTAGGCCCTGGTGCAGGGCCAGCCCCGGATATCGAGGGCATGACCCGTCAGACAGTTCCCGGAGCCGTTCCTGTGCCCAAGCGTCGACCCGTTGCTGTTCTCGCACCCGAGCCTGCAGCGGCTTGGCCTCCTGAGTGGCCAGGAATGCGGCTGGTGGTAAGATAGTCGCCGGCACTGCCTGCTGTACAGTGTCTGCGACGTCCTCAGGTTTCCGGGACAGGGCATCCGCTTTCCGGTTTTGGGAGCTAGGGATGTAGCGGATCCGGAACTGGAACCGGGAGAAAAACAGCGCCCACCGGATCTGCCTTTGGTTCAACTTGCGGGTGGTCTGGAGGTACTCCAGATTCCGGTGGTCCGTTCTCACTTCCACCGGGTGTCGTGCCCCCTCAAGATGATGGCGCCAGACCTCAAAGGCCACCTTGATGGCCAGTAGTTCCCGCTCCCACACGGTATAGTTACGCTCCGCCGGAAGGAGCTGCCGGGAGTAGTAAGCGCAGGGTAACAGTGGCGCATCGGGTCCGTGTTGCTGAGACAGGATGGCACCGAGAGCCGTACTGGAGGCATCAGTCTCCACCACGAAGGGACGAGAGGGATCAGGATGCTGTAAAATCGGCGCCCTCTGGAAACAGGCTTTCAACCCCTGAAATGCCACTTCAGCCTCCTCATCCCAGGAGAAGGGCGTCTTGGGGCGCAGCAGTCGGGTTAATGGGGTGGTGCGATGAGCATAATCTGCAATGAAGGTCCGGTAATAGTTGGCGAACCCTAGGAACCGCTGTAAGTCCTTGCGGTTCCGGGGCGCTGCCCACTCTCGAACCGCAGCCACCTTCCCAGGGTCCATCTGCACCCCGTCAGGGGAGAGTCGGTGTCCAAGGAAGTCTACTGACCGCTGGTGGAACTCGCACTTGCTGAGCTTGGCGTACAGGCGGTGCTCCCGCAAGCGCTGCAACACGGACCGAACATGACTCTCGTGACGGGCTGGGTCACGGGAATAAATCAGAATATCATCTAGGTACACCACCACGTATTTGTCTAGCAAGTCCTGGAACACGTGGTTGATGTACCGTTGAAACACGGCGGGCGCGTTGCATAATCCGAACGGCATAACCAGGTATTCAAACTGCCCATACCGGGTCCCGAATGCAGTCTTCCACTCGTCCCCGGCACGGATCCGAATCAAGTTGTAGGCCCCTCGGAGGTCCAGTTTGGTGAACATCTGCGCCCCCTGCACCCGCTCCAGCAATTCTGCAATAAGGGGCAAGGGGTACCGGTCTGGGATGGTGATCTTATTCAGGGCCCGGTAGTCATGGCAGAGGCGAAGCTCCCCACACTTCTTCTTAACGAAGAGTACAGGAGCGGCAGTGGGTGAGGTAGAGGGTCTAATGAACCCGCGTTCCAGGTTCTTGCGAAGGAAGTCCTGCAAGGCTTCACGCTCTGGCTCCGAAAGAGAATATAAGCGGCTCACAGGCAGGGGCGCCCCAGGCTGTAGGTCTATGCCGCAGTCGAAGGACCGATGAGGCGGCAGTTTGTCTGCCCCCTGTTCCTCGAACACGTCTAAATAGTCCTGGTACACGGCAGGGAGCGTTGACACAGCCTGACCCATGGGGGCAGCTGCTACTAACTCGGACTGAGCATGGGAACCCGGGTCTGGGAAACGTACAGTCCGATTGACCCAGTCGATCTGAACATTGTGCGACTCCAGCCAGTCCATCCCAAGCACCAGGGGAAACCGGGGCATGGTGGCAATGTCCAGGGTTCGCACCTCCCGGTGCTGCTGGTAGCACAGGACCAAGGGCTGGGTCTCCCGAGTAACAGCGCCCGAGCGTAGGAGCCGTCCGTCAATTGCCTCCACCTGTACTGGTTCCGGCTTGTTCTGAAGCGGCACCTGATGCTGAGTGGCGAAGGCAGAGTCCATATAGGAGCGGGTTGCCCCCGAATCCACCAGAGCGTGGGTGAGAATCCAGGGCCCACCGGGGGGGTATAGACGCACCGGTATCATGAGGTGTTGCAATTCCACTGGTGAGGGCCCATCATGCGATGCTTGGGACCCCAGGTAGCCTGGGCCATCGGCTACTGGGGTTGGCCGTTTTCCCTGCGGCTGGTGTTTCTCAGGGCAGGTTCGGGCGTAGTGTCCACTCCCACCGCAGTAGAGACACAGGTTCCCCTCCCGACGCCGAGTCTTTTCCGAGGGGGAGAGGCGAGGCCGCGCTGCCCCGAGCTGCATCGGCTCCTCCAATGACTCAGCTTTGGCCACGGAACTGCAGGGAAGCACCGGCGCCGGGAGCCCGGAGTGCCGGCGGCCCCGGGCCTGGCGACGGTCCTCCAACCGATCGTCTATCTGCAGACTCCGTTGGATGAGGGCATCCAGTGTGGCAGGGCGATCCAACGTGGCCAGCTGATCCAGTATCTCGTCTGAAAGTCCCTCGAGATACTGGTCCCGCAGGGCAGAGTCGTTCCAGGTCAAGTCCTGCGCCAGCAGCCGAAATTCCGTGGCGTAGGTGGCCACTGTGGACTTGCCCTGTTTCAACCGCCGAATTGCCCGATTGGCTTGACTCCCCTTCTGAGGGTTGGCGAACGTGGTTTCCAGATGATTGCAAAACCCCGTATAGTCTGTCAGCAAGGGGGAGTCTTGCCGGAGCAGCGGCAACGCCCACTTGGCCGCCTGGTCCTTCAGCAAGCTGATCAGGAAGTGCACCTTGGTGCGGTCGTCAGGGAAATCCCGAGCTCGCCCCTGAATATACAGCTTGGCCTGGGCGAGAAACATGGGAAAGCTGGCTGGGGACCCATCAAATTTCTCTGGCAGGGCCACTGGGTACTTGCCAGGAGCTGGGGCGGCAGCCCCAGGAGCCGGTAAGGCATCCAAACGCTGCTGAAGCGCCGTAACCACATTGCTTAGCTGCTGCACGGTGTGGGTCAAGGCCTGGTTCTCCTGCGCCAATGCCACCAGCGCAGCCGCCTGGTCAGCCATGGCTACTAGTTCCTCCCGAACGCACCCCAGCAAAGGGGGAGTGCGGGTGTGGCGTGAGCAAACTGTGCTGGCCCCAGGGGAGTGTCCGTGTAGCAAGGTCCAAGTCCAGTCCGGGGTCAAGGGATCCAAAGGAGGTCAGTCCGGCGGGGAGCAAGGCAGGGAGCAGGTCAAAGTCCAAGGCACGAGGTTGCAGGTTGAGCACATGCTTGCAACAAAGTTGCTCACGCAACTTGGGCTGGGTCTGGCTGGCTTTTATCTGGCCCTATGCTTAGGGCGGTCCCGATCCTCCGGAGACTCGCCTCTCCTCCGGGCCTGGAGGCGAGCACTCCTCCTGCAGACACTTAACTCCCTTCGCCTCTCTGCCCTGAGCCTCTGTAGCTCAGGAGAGGATGGTGGGTTACTGGACCCAGGGGATGCCTCAGCTTCCTCTGAAGAGGCTGGGAGTGGAGCACCTGCAGGCAATGGGTCCTCCCTCCCATCAGGAGCCAGAGCAGACTCTGCTGATGCCTGCACCTGGGGATCCAGCACAGGTGGGGATCCTTCAGGCTCAAGCCCTGGCCCTGGCCCCGGCTCAGCTGGTTCTGGAGGCGGGGAATCCCGTGCAGGCTGGGATCCCTCAGGTTCAGCATCAGAGTCTGACTCCCAGGCCATCACACCTTTCGATTTTTGAGATCCCTTACAACTATAATTTTGTGCTGGACGAACCCACCATTCTGTAACCCAGAAAGCTAGAAGGCCCCAAGGAACTTTTCCATTTCCTCCAATGAAGAATTTTGTTCAACCTTGAACCCATGCGTAGCTATATCAACATAAAAATGTGTCTTAAAAATATTGTTTGACTGATTGGATATTTCCTAATGCAGGGTTGTCTGTATCCCACAAAGTCATCCCATTAGTGCAAGACTTCATTTCACTCTTCTCTTTCCATACACCACCTACACACACCCTAAATCTTTTTCTAGGGTTCCCGCAACCCTCCAGAACAGATTTGGTGGGGAAGGAGCATGCAAGGAGAGGAGATGGAGAGGAAGTCCCATTGTACCGGCAGAATTTCTTGCGCTAACAGGATTACTTTGTTGGCTACAGCCCACAGTTTTAAAAAAAATTAAAAATGGCCTGGCTAGAACATCTTGACATTGAGGTTGTCCCAATCCTTTAAACTGCTAGTCCGTTTTATTGAAACAAGCAGCTTATTTGGACTGAATTCCAAAAAAAACAGGAAACCAATAAACCTACAGTCAACCATCTTATTCACTTCAATGCACTGGTTCAATAAAATATCACCCTCCATGTAAAGGGTGTTGGATCCAGATAATAAAAACAACAAGAAGAATTGTTATTCTAAAATCCTACAAAACCAGTGAAGTATCCCGATCTCTAGATCTTATTCCTGACTCGACATGTTCCTCTGGCTATCTTTTTGTAAGTTATTTCATCTGCAAAAGAGATATATCTTCCTGCTGGGAACAGAGTGAAACATAATTAATCTTCATAAAGCACCACGTGGGACTTCCAAGGGAGCTGCCATGAAATTGGAAAGTTACTAATAATAACTTCCTTCATTTTTTTAAAAAAATATTTTTTCCATCTGTGATGCTATACCAACTTACCGTGCAATCCAAAGTCTATTTAATAGGGCTTGGGGGGAACTGGGCAAAAGTGTCCCTCTGCCCAGCCCAGCCCAGCTCTACTGGTCTTTGCTGGCATGGAACTCCACATACCACCCACCAAATGTGCAGGTGGTCAGAAGTCCACCTGGCAGCTTCCATGAAACAGCCCCATCAAAGCCTGATCCACACTTTTGCCCCAAGTAGATGGCATGGGAGGGCTGCAGATGTGGTGTGGTCGTCTCATAATTCCATTAAGCCCTGCCAGGCAGCAGGCAGGGTTAGGGTTGTACCCTTATCCAAAATAAGCCACACTGAGATGTGTAGGATTGCACTGTTAGTCATGTGAAATTCACAAGCAAAAACCCGTGATCATCCATTAGGCTTGAGAACTCCATCCCTTATGTGACATTGCTAAAGTCTTGCCTTCAGGCCCTCCTAATTAGCAGAGCAATGGAAGACATAATTTTAAAGCACCTTGGTGCAATTTAAGCGCATGACTTACCCAAAAGAATCTCGGGAACTGTAGTTTTCCCCTCACAGAGAAGCAATGCTCACCACCCTTAACAAACTACAGAGAAGAGGTAGTGGCATCTGTTGTACTGAGCCCAGAGCCAGAAGGGAGCCCAGGTGAAGCTGGCAAAGGGCACTCCTAGTCACTGAGGTCACTTGGATCCAAAAGCAACTCTGGTCCTTGAGGAGGAAAATGCTCCCACTGATGTTTGATTAAATGGTCCTAAACATCTTTGGTCCCAGATTGTTGATTGAGCCTTTCCCTTTGTATATTGCAACCAGGCTACTGAAATCTTTGGAGGAGACCCTTCTCAGTGCCTCAAGGGGTGGCAACCAGGACTAAAATCTTCTTCATGGTATAAACCTCTTCATGGAACTCCCTGCCTCTGGTGGTGTATTAAGCAACATCTCTATTTTAATTTCACCGTTTGCTTAAGGCACACTTCTTTCCATGGGTGTCCTAATGCTGATCTAACTGGGTGTTCCAATCCATTAAAAAGCCTATTGAACAAATTATCTCACTGCTGTTCTTAGTCATAGTTTTGAGGATTTAAAATACTGTTTTATACTACTTGTTCCTTGTTCATGTGTTTTATATTATTATTTATGAGCTACTCTGAGATTTTGAATGAATGAATGAACAAACAAACAAACAAACAAAGTGCCTGGAAGTTATGGGAATGCTGAAGTGAAAAGAGAAAATTTTCCTGTCGGAAGAAGAAAAGTGGAATTGTTTGTGAATGAACAAAATAAATAAGTGCAGTTGTTTTGACCCTGGATGCTTTATTTTTTAATAAAGAAAAATGCATTAGAGCAAAATGTAGATTTCATAGCTGCCAAACAAAACCTTAAAATAACCTCCATGTGAGGGTGGGGGGGTATCAGTTACCTCCTTGACACTTTTTATGATTGATAAATACATATTTTCCTTGAACATTACGGTTGCTCTAAAATCTGTCAGTCATCTTGAAACCATTGCGGTCTACTGCCTTGAATTGGTTATTCCCCAGCTGTTAACAGCCAATACATTTTTCTCAGAAGAGTATTCTTGTCATCAGCCATCCGTCTCCTCGAGCCTCCTGGCATTGGCTTAATTGAAAGCAAAGGGATTTCGTCTGAAATAACTTGGAACCCACTGTGGACTTCCTGCTTAAAGTTACTTAGGAGACATGAACATATTGCTCCTTCATGCTCCTCATAACAACCTCCATTTCCCCTCAGGTGTTTCCTTACCTGTGAGGGAAATGTCTTGTTATGCAGCCTCAAAGCCTTCCCCCCATCTTTCAGAGATTGTATCAGCTTTCTGCACTATATTAGTCACTGAGAGCGTATTATCCTACTGAGGAAATAAACATAATTCAGGAGTCCCATTCCCCCCATTATGGAAATATTGTGATGAAAGGATTTGTGCCCATGAAACTTCACTGTTGTCCTCAGAGTCCTTGAAGTGACAGAAGCCATTTCCCATTTAGGATATTGATTTCTTTGATGATGCTGGTTATGACTCCCAACAACTCTGGACATGATTCTGCAGCCTATTTCCATCAGTCATCCCAATGTCAGTGTGTGCCTTGTAGAGTAAACAGAAACTATGTGTTAGCCTAAGTGGAGTTTGTGATCAAACTGTTCTAAGTTTCTGTTCTACAAGAAGCCTAGTCCGTTCTACTTTAGTTTACTTTTTTGCAAGTTAAGCATGTTACTAATGGTATGGTCGATTGCTATCTTGCAAAAGGATGGATGTCTTAGCAATGCCAGATGAATAGATTAGAATGCTGGGTACCAGGCTTCTTAAGCAATGAGAATGGAAGCAAAGTTCAGGAGCGGTGGGATGCAGGTGGCGCTGTGGTCTAAACCACTGAGCCTAGGGCTTGCTGATCAGAAGGTTGGCGTTCGAATCCCCATGACGGGGTGAGCTCCCATTGCTCGGTTCCTGCTCCTGCCAACCTAGCAGTTCGAAAGCACGTCAAAGTGCAAGTAGATAAATAGGTACCACTCCGGCGGTAATGTAAACGGCGTTTCCATGTGCTGCTCTGGTTTGCCAGAAGTGGCTTAGTCATGCTGGCCACATGACCCCAAAGCTGTATGCCAGCTCCCTCAGCCAGTAAAGCGAGATGAGCACCACAATCCCAGAGTCGTCCGCGACTGGACCTAACAGTCAGGGGTCCCTTTACCTTTACCTTTATACTAAACAACATATAGAGAAGAGTAACAGTGTTACGAGCTTTCATATCCATTCCATATTCCTTTGTTTTATTATCTTGCCTTCTGTTTTGTTCCATCTTCTACACAGGGCCAGCTGGTTTACAACATGCATACATTCTTTTTTTTCCGTTATGAAGGGGAAGGATTCCTGAAAAATAAAAGTATCAGGGTTGATCCAATCTTGAACATAGCATCACCTTCTGAAACAATTAAATACAGTGGTACCTCGGGTTACATACGCTTCAGGTTACATACTCTGCTAACCCAGAAATAACACTTCAGGTTAAGAACTTTGCTTCAGGATGAGAACAGAAATCGTGCTCTGGTGGTGCAGCGGCAGCGGGAGGCCCCATTAGCTAAAGTGGTGGTTCAGGTTAAGAATGGACCTCCGGAACAAATTAAGTACGTAACCAGAGGTACCACTGTAAATAGATAAGCTTTCAGGCAAGAGCATAGTCCATAAGTCCTTAATTTAGTGCTTGTGGGCACTAGGTACACTTATAAATGCCTCTCAGCTCTCCTAATTTTTTATTTTTATACTCATGAGCAGCACCAATTCCACAATAAATTCTGATCTAGAAGTACCCTTTGTGATGAATCCTCATTTGACTCAGACAGGTATTTAAAGCCTTTGTGGGAATGTGAGTATGCTTACCCATTCTAGGTCACAGATGAACCAAACAGCCCTTAAGAATGATGTTAGAATATCTCGGTTCCAATAAAACTCCCAGTATCCTTATGAGAGCTGTTAAGAACCGTAGCAACAGAAAATATCTTGTTATGCTAATTCTGATTAGTCATTAAAATAATCTTTATAGTTCTGTACCTGCTGTCCACATAAAATACAGCATGGTTTTAGCAAGCAGTATAAGTATCACAGGCCTCATTATGTGCAAACATCCACATAAATCAACATTAATCTGATCTGAAGTTATCAAAGAATGAGCTCTGTGCTGTTTCAGAAAAATAAATCACTGTTTGGTAAGTTTTTCTAAGAGCAGGCTTTCATTTGGAATGGTATGTTTAGAAATCATGGGGGGGGGGGAAGTGTTGACACATTTTACAGCAGCTGTGCACCCATTGCTGTAATGCCAGAAGCTTGTAAAATGAACTTTACAATATTTTCATATTTTACATTCCAACTTGAATGGATAGGAAGCAACCTAGAAGGCCTTGATGGCATGTATGCTTTTCTCCAAGCCCAGATTTTGAAGCATGAATTACTTAAAGCAAATTATGTATACATTACAGACTCATCCTTACACCACATGCCCACATCTTGAGCATTTTGTTTTCCGAAACAGGGCAGGAATCATTGTCTGATTTTTGCCCGTTGCTTAGATTTTCCTTGCAGCATTTATCAGCATGACCCCCAACCACACACCCTCCTGCATAACTTCTATTTATTCTGAATTGGCAAAGCATTATTGAATTGCTCAATTGTTAGTTATGTTGACAGTACCACCAGCAGATTTATTCATCAGTTCTCAGCAAGTAGTAAGAAAAACAGAGGACAGGCAGAATCCAATTACCAAAATATTTAAAGGAAATAAGCTACAAGCCCGGGAGAGTGCAACTATCAGACTACAGACCAGGGGGCTGTAAGGCCATAAGTGCTAGTGTTGGGGCCCATGACTTAAGTTTGATAATATTAGCTAATCAGTCTGTATTTGGGCGATACACTTCTGTTGATTTTTGCAAGTTTATGAGAGAGAAGAGGCACCAAATGCTCCGTGTCTCTTTTGTAGAGGCAGAATAGAAAACCAGAGGTGGGGAGAAGTGGGAATGGAGTAGAAAAATAGATCCAACTATGTTTACCAGCCATTGAAAGCTGGCTTCCTGCATTGCTCTCTGATCAAAGAGAAGTTTAAAAAGAGTAATTGCACTTACTTCCACCATCCTCCCAACCTCTGGAGCAGCTTACTGCTTTCCTCCTGCATATAGGTCTGATTCCTCTGAGGGAACTAGACCTCCATTTCCTTTTCCTGACACTACAGCTCAGATTTCATTGTCTTCTGCCTAAAAAGTTCTGCTGGAGGGTAGATTTATGTTGTGTGTTGTATTCCTGGCACCAGTGCTGTCAAGTATCCCGTTTTCCCCAGGATTCTCCCTTATTTTAAGCAGTTTCCTGCTGCTCTCCCTTATTTTTTATTTCCCTTAAATTTCCCGTTTTTAATGGAAGCAGCTCCTCCCCTGCTGGCCAGGGACTGGGTGGGAAGATCTCACCTACTTGGAGAGAAAAGCCTCAGCCCTCAAAGCAAGTGGGAGCCGTTTCCTGTGCTTACAGGGGGGTGTATTCCTCCCCCTGCATCAGCCCCTATCCGTTGCCGCCAAGCCCCTCAGCTGGCCAATAGGGTTAGCTGGTGGGCGGAGCCTGGCTGCCTTTGAGCAGCTGCTGCTTCCTGTCCTGTTTTGATGGGATCAGACAAGAAGGCGATGGGGCTCCATTGCACGGAGCACATGGCTGCCCTCCTCTTTGCTGGCTGCCATCCTATTTGCTCCGCTCCAAGCCCTAGCCCGCTTGGAGTTTACATTGCTGCTCCACCCACTTTTGCTTTTGGCTCCGCCCACCACTGACATGTGACTGTCCCCGGGATAGGTGAGACTGCTGATCCCTTATTTTCAAATCCGAAACTTGACAGCTATGCCTGGCACATACCTGGCCAAGACATTGTCCGTCAGAGTGTCAGAATGAAATTATAGACTTTATAAGACAATTAAAGAGTTTACACAGAAATGTACTTATGGGGGTTACTTAAACACCTCCTTGGGGAGGAGGCGTGACATGTTCTCGGCTTCACCAGCTTTGGAAACTCCCCACATGGGCTCTAACAATACTCAGATGGCCCTTAAGCTTATTTGTTCTTTCTTCTGCAGCTGGTGGCAGCAGTTTGTTACAGTTACTGCTTAGCAACAACCAATGTGGATAGTGGCATTCCACTGGAGGAATATAGCCATAGCTAGCAACCGTGAGTCCACCAAACTATTCATTATCCTGGAAAGAGGAACCCAAAATATATTTGTGGCAAACAACAACAAAAACTTGAAGCATGGTTAGATATGTCAGCAGCACTGAGATGACTTCTGTGCACCAAACTCACAAAGGAAAACCCAAAACCCAAAAATGAAAAGTTTGCAGTTGACAATTTAAAGACTATGGGAAGCATAAGCAGTTAAGCCTACTTCCTTTGCCTTGCTTTGCTTTGGGACGTGGGTGGTGCTGTGATCTAAACCACTGAGCTTCTTGGGCTTGCTGATCAGAAGGTCGGCAGTTCAAATACGCACGATGGGGTGAGCTCCCGTTGCTCTGTCCCAACTCCTGCCAACCTAGCAGTTCAAAAGCATGCCAGTGCAAGTAGATAAATAGGTACCACTGTGGCGGGAAGGTAAACGGCGTTTCCATGCACTCTGGTTTCTGTTCACTGGCGTAGGAAGGGCGGGGCGTAGGGGGCGGGACGCCCCGGGCAGCGTGATCCTGGTAGGGTTCCATCTCGGCTGCCTCCCCACCTGTGCTGCCCGCCCTGCCCCCAGAACGTGCGCCAGCCCCAGCCCCACCTGCTTCCCACCCCCGGTGCCGGAGCATGTAGCTCCGCCACTGTTTCCGTCACAATGTTCCATTGCACCAGAAGCGGTTTAGTCATGCTGGCTACATGACCCAGAAAGCTATTTGTGGACCAACACTGGCTCCCTCAGCCTGAAAGTGAGATGAGCAGTGCAACCCCATTGTTGCCTTTGACTGGACTTAACCATCCAGGAGTCCTTTACGTTTTACCTTTACTGAGTCATACAAATTGGTCCATATATAGTAGCTCAGTATTGTCTACACTGATTAACAGGTGCTGTCCAAGGTTTCAGACATGGATACTTTCCCAGCTCTACTTGGAGATGCTAGGGATTTAACTTGGGATCTTCAGCATACAAATCTGTTCTTCTGACAATGAGCTACAGCTCCTTTAAAGTTACATATATTTTGCAGAATCACATCCCTGATATTTAGAACTTGTCGCAAACTGTGGATATTTTCAAAGGATTCTACTTCCTCCCTTTTCCTCCTCCTCCTTCTTTTTGCTCTTATTATACTTGAAATGTAGGTGCAATCAAAACAGCTGTTGCCTACTTCTTCATTTGAGCTGAATAGCCAAAACCCATGATCAAATGTTATTAGTTCACATTATGCTTCAATAGACTGTATATTTTTCTAAATAATTACAGCACTGATTGGAATTCAGCTTTGCACAAACAACTCAGAGCTACGTGTAAGCACATATGAGTTCTGGCTACTGGTTAAGCCATTAAAATATACAAACCAGCATAAAATAAAACTATAACTTAAAGCCCATAGCACTTCAGTTAGATGCAAGGTAAGACTAGCTTAAGAAAGCCTAAAAAGGCCTAAATATTTGGTCTCCATTGTTGAGGACTGGAATATAAGATGAACATAATAAAGGTTTGCCCCCCCCCAGGCCCCTTAAGACTGGTCCTGCTTCATATTGCCATTGCCTGTGCATTCATTTTGGCTGGAGATTTTATTTTTAAGAAAGTGGAAAGCGTGATGAAAGAAGCATGCTCTCTTTCACACTTCCCTCCTTCTCATTCCTTGTGCACCCCCTGGAAATGGCTCAGGGAAGGTCAGGAGAACCCCTGGAAAGGAGCATGGGGCAGGAGGAGAGGAAGCTTGTTCCATCTGGGAAGCCAAAATGACAGAATGGCTGCCTTAGCTTGATGCTGAATTCCTCTCCTAAGAAGCTGCCTTATACTGAGTCAGACCATTGGTCCAATGAGTTCAATACGGAGTTCTTCAACCTTGATTCTCCATATGTTGTTGCACTACAATTGCCACCATCTCCAGGCAGTTTAGTCAGGGGTCATTCGGAGATAATGGGGTTGTAGCCCAACATCTAAAAACCTGTGTTCGAGGAAGGCTAGTCTGCATGGGCTTGCAGTGGTTCTCCAGAGTTTAAAACAGGGATGTATCAAGTTACAACAGCAGGAAGGCAGTAATCAGCAACAGCACTGCAGCATTGGTGGGACAGCAAAGTGGCAGGAAGCTTGCAGGCACCTAAGCAGATGGTGGCAGTGAGCTGCTTGCTGAGGCACTACCATTGAGAGACCCATTTGTGGTGTGGGTAGGTGGGTGAATATCAGTGTTAGAGGTGACCCACTGAAAATTCCCTTTGGAATTTCCTTTGAGTAGCATTGACTGGTGAGGAATCAGGGTAGGGTATGGTAGGGTAGGGTGAACTTTCATTTAGAACTGTCTGGCCAATCTCTTACACTCTACCTGCAGCTCAAAACATACCCTGTGTGCCTATGCTAGGTGAAGCCATAGATGTGCTATATACAGTGGGAATATCCTATCCCATCACTGGCCTTCCTGTATAAACCATGATTGGCAAAGCGGGATTTGGAATGGTGCAAAAGTGTTCATGCCCTGTGTATGAGATCAGCCATGCCACAAAAATATGTATTTCACATCTTGCAGTTTGGGGCCTTAGTTCCAATTTCCTTCTGACTTCCAATAAGATATTAATAATCCATTTCCAGTGTTCTGCTTGTTTTTTGTTGTGTGTGTGTGTGTGTGTGTGTGTTTAAAAAAAACCTCATTAAGCTAGGCAAATTATCCTCAAATCTGAACATTGTGTTGCCCCTTCAGAAAAGGCCAGTGAGGTGCAATGGCTCTGAGAACCCCTGAAGGAAACACTTCATTAACTGACTGGCAGGTGCATAAAGAATTCATCACAGCTTGTGTACGCTCGCTGTTCACTATGCGCACAACTCATAGCATGCATAACAACTCATAGCACAGTTTATTTTCTTCTAATTACAGACTGCTCCAGCTCATAAGGAAAGATCTGATTATTTCCAAAAATGTCTGCTAATTTGGCACATTATCTGCTTGTTTGTGACTTGATCATTGCCATTCCTTCTCACGTACTAATCACACCTAGGTAGTCAGGTCAGCTGTCAGTTAGTCGCCTGTTCAACGCTCATCTCGCTGCATCTTCCAGCAAGAGAGCCAGCGTGGTATAGTGGTTAAGAGCGGTGGACTCGTAATCTGGTGAACCAGGTTTGCTTCCCCGCTCCTTCACATGCAGCTGCTGGGTGACCTTGGGCTAGTCACACTTCTCTGAAGTCTCTCAGCCCCACTCACCTCACAGAGTGTTTGTTGTGGGGGAAGAAGGGAAAGGAGATTGTTAGCCGCTTTGAGACTCCTTAAGGGGAGTGAAAGGAGGGATATCAAGTCCAAACTACTCCTCCTCCTCCTCCTCCTCCTCCTCCTCCTCCTCCTCTTCCATGCCGTTGACAGCATCCTTATTGTTTCAGCTGCTTTGCATATTTGTATTGCTTTATCTCAGATCTGACCCTATCCTGCAAAACAGTCTCCTTGTGAATAGGGTTTTGAGCCTGAGAGAGACCTCTGGATTAGAGGGTACTCTCTGGAACCTTGGCGTAACTTCTTAAAATATTAGAGAATTCAGAGATCACATTCCATTCTGGGAAACACATTCCATCATACTCTTGATCAACTATACAGGCTTTCATCCCAGTCTTTCATCTTGTACCAAGATTATATTTAACTGATATATGAAATATTTCTCCTTTCATTACGTTCTTGATCCTTTTAAGCATCATTCAGCTCTCAAAACACCAAAGAGCACCATCTCGACCAAAAACAATGCTAAGTGTTTATTATCATAAACTGGTCATGTACAACATGCCCTAGTTCTGACAACAAGTGCCTGCAGAGAGATATTGCCATATACAATATCAAAATCCTACCTATGCTTCCCCAGTCATTTCAGACAAACATAAATTCAACAAAATAGAAAATTCTTTCCAGTAGCACCTTAGAGACCAACTGAGTTTGTTCTTGGTATGAGCTTTCATGTGCATGCACACTTCTTCAGATACTTCACATTCTTCTTCAAATTTTCTATTTTGTTTTGACTATGGCAGACCAACACGGCTACCCACCTGTAACATAAATTCAACAAGTTAATCTTTTCCCATGACTGCACTTGTGTATGATCAAAAATCTTCACCTGTTCAATTGCCACTGTACAGTTATTCAAAGTACAACAAACCTACCAATAAAAGAGGTAGCAACCTTGCTGTTTATCACATTTTGCGGGTTACCCTGTTTCAGTGAAATGAGTGATACTGAGTAAGACTAAGTAAGAATTCTATTTGCAGCCATGTACCACATGACCCAGAAGCTGTCTGCGGTCAAACGCCGTCTTCCTCGGCCAGTAAAGCGAGATAATAATAATAATAATAATAATAATAATAATAATAATAATAATAATAATAATATATTTATACCCCACCCATCTGGCTGGGTTTCCCCAGCCACTCTGGGCAGATTCCAACAGAAGGTTAAAATACAATAATCTATTAAACATTAAAAGCTTCCCTAAACAGGGCTGCTTTCAGATATCTCCTATAAGTCTGGTAGTTGGTTTCCTCTATGACATCTGGTGGGAGGGTGTTCCACAGGGCGGGTGCCACTACCGAGAAGGCCCTCTGCCTGGTTCCCTGTAACTTGGCTTCTCGTAGCAAGGGAACCGCCAGAAGGCCCTCGGCACTGGATCTCAGTGTCCGGGCAGAACGATGGGGGTGGAGATGCTCCTTCACGTATACTGGACCGAGGCCATTTAGGGCTTTAAAGGTCAGCACCAACACTTTGAATTGTGCCCGGAAATGTACTGGGAGCCAATGTAGGTCTTTCAAGAACGGTGTTATGTGGTCTTGGCGGCTGCTCCCAGTCACCAGTCCAGCTGCCGCATTCTGGATTAGTTGTAGTTTCCGAGTCACCTTCAAAGGTAGCCCCACATAGAGCGCATTGCAATAATCCAAGCGGGAGATAACCAGAGCGTGCACCACTCTGGCGAGACAGTCCGCGGGCAAGTAGGGTCTCAGCTTGTGTACCAGATGGAGCTGGTAGACAGCTGCCCTGGAAACAGAATTAACCTGCGCCTCCATGGACAGCTGTGAGTCTAAAATGACTCCCAGGCTGCGCACCTGCTCCTTTAGGAGCACAGTTACCCCATTCAGGACCAGGGAGTCCTCCATATGACTTAGACATGCTGGCCACATGACCCGGAAGCTGTACACTGCCTCCCTCGGCCAATAAAGTGAGATGAGTGCCGCAACCCCAGAGTCGTCCGCAACTGGACTTAACTGTCAGGGGTCCCTTTACCTTTACCAGATGCTGACTTTTGGGTAAAGGGTAAAGGGACCCCTGACTGTTAGGTCCAGTTGTGAACGACTTTGGGGTTGTGGCGCTCATCTCACTTTACTGGCCAAGGGAGCCAGCGTACAGCTTCCAGGTCATGTGGCCAGCATGACAAACCCACTTCTGGCAAACCAGAGCAGTGCACAGAAACACCGTTTACCTTCCCACCGGAGCGGTACCTATTTATCTACTTGCACTTTGACATGCTTTCAAACTGCTAGGTTGGCAGGAGCAGGGACCGAGCAACAGGAGCTCACCCCGTCGCGGGGATTCGAACCGCCCACCTTCTGACCGGCAAGCCCTAGGCTCAGTGGTTTAGACCATAGTGCCACCCACGTCCTGACTTTTGGGTGTTGTTGTTGTTGTTCAGTCGTTCAGTCGTGTCCGACTCGTCGTGACCCCATGGACCAGAGCACGCCAGGCACGCCTATCCTTCACTGCCTCTCGCAGTTTGGCCAAACTCATGTTAGGAGCTTCGAGAACACTGTCCAACCATCTCATCCTCTGCCGTCCCCTTCTCCTTGTGCCCTCCATCTTTCCCAACATCAGGGTGTTTTCTAGGGAGTCTTCTCTTCTCATGAGGTGGCCAAAGTATTGGAGTCTCAACTTCAGGATCTGTCCTTCTAGTGAGCACTCAGGGCTGATTTCTTTAAGAATGGATACCATTTTGGGTACCATTCCTTTAATTTCGGTTTCCTGGTATAAAGGTAAAAGGTAAAGGACCCCCAGACAGTTAAGTCCAGTCAAAGGTGACTATGGGGTGCGGTGCTCATCTCGCTTTTCAGGCCGAGGGAGTCATTGTTTGTCCACAGACAGCTTTCCAGGTCATGTGGCCACCACGACTAAACTGCTTCTGGCACAACAGGACACCATGGCAAGTGCCAGAGTGCACAGAAATGCCGTTTACCATCCTGCCACAGTGGTACCTATTTATCTCCTTGCTCAGGCATTCTTTCGAACTGCTAGGTTGGCAGGAGCTGGGACAGGGCAACAAAAGCTCACCCCGTCATGCGGATTTGAACTGCCGACCTTCTGATCAGCAAGCCCAAGAGGCTCAGTGGTTTAGATCACAGCGCCATCTGCTTCCTCCTGATATATACCTCAGAACACCAAAGAAACAGTAGCAGACGGTGGCTGAGTTTACCCCAAGTCTCTGTCAGTGTCTTTCTTCTGGTCATAATAAGCACTATGTGCCAGCTAGTTTATGCAACCAGTTTACAAGCAATTTGTGTGCTGAGCCAATTTCATTATGTGTGAAATGTTGCCCATTTACAAAAATGTTTCCAACTATCCACATTTACCAAATGGGGGGGAGGTGGAATCAAAACAGACTGTACCCCTAACCTGAACACCATATGCAAATGAGGACTTTACCTTTTACAGGGTTCCTAATTAAGAAAGCCTATGCATAATGCAATGAAGTGGATCTATTCACACACCTGCCTGTCATGAGTTTGTGGGTGCCAGACCACTATAATCTCTGGATTGAGCAAATGTCAAAGTTGAATTAAGGCTTGGGGTGTTAAACTGTGTGCTAGACACTTCTAATCCCCCTAGAATCAACAAATGTTAAAAGCTAATTAAGCAGGCTGGTTTCCCAGGATAGCCTGGGTGATGGGCCATTAAGAGAAAAAATGGATCAAAGGACTTGGTGTGAGATGGCAAATGGTTAGAGCCCCTCTATTTTAACAGATAAAGCCAGAGCTTAGAGTAGAAGAGTTAGGAGTTATGTTATATTCATTAATTCAATTAGTCTACTCAGGGTACAACTAACATTAGATACAGCCCATAGTTATCCTTTTCAGTGATAGCTATACCTTTAGTGTAATCTCCAATTTGCTTCTCTTCTATATGAGCAATCTCCACATACACAGAACAAGAAAGATCCAAATGTGATATTTAAAACTTGCATATGAAAATGCTCACAGAGTATGTTTATTGAGGTGTACAAAGATAATACAAAGTATTTCAGGATACAAGGCAAAACAAACAGACTTACCTAGGAGAGCATCTGTTTCTGGCCTCTAATAATCAGATGTTTGGTACAGAAAGCAAAATTAAATTTCTGATTGGGTTCCAGGAACACATCAGTTATTCCTAAAGTAAGCCAAAACTGATATAACCCAACTCCTTTTACAATATAAATTACTATTATTCGGGGGGTGGGGGTGGAACTGCAACATTAAAGTCTCCCAATGGATAACATTTCATGACTTCCACCAGTACATGAAACAAGAGATCTTACAAGATACCACACATTTCATAAACAGTGACAATGTTTCTATTCCAACAGTGACATCTTGCTTGACTGTGATTATCTTCTGCCTACTCCATTCACTGGGCTTGGCTGGAACATTCTAGGAATATCTCTCTTCCAAGATTTATCTCGAAAGAAGAATTGCACCCCAAATGTGATTTGTCACTGACGGAAGAGTGTCTCATTTATCACATAATGGATTCTAAAGATACCAAACTTCATTAATCAAAATCCACTTCGGTTTAGTGTGTCCTTGTTATCGGGGTCAAATCCAGCTGGAGGCTGAAAGGTATCTTGGCACAACTCCATCAGACTGAACTGATTGGCTACATACGGAACTCTTTTACCAAGGAAGATAAATCACGAGCCTTGTGTCAGTAAAAACTGGTGCAGCTGTAGGATTCCCTGTGAACTTCATGGTGTTAAGAGAGCTTGCTCAAGCTAACATCCAGGCAGGATAAAACCAGATTCATAATGATGATTATGCCTTGACGGCATAATCTTGTGCGTTTACTCAGAAGCAAATCCCTCTGAATTCAAGAGATTTGATTGCAGCTGTAGACAATGTTTTCCTGATGCCAAAGACTACACCCTTTCTATATAAACATTTGTCCAATCATTTCAAATCTGGGACACAAATATTGACAGAAAGGTGGAGCAGGGAGATAAAAACAACCTGTTCCATAGGGCAAGAGTAACCACTGGGTCAACTTAGATCTACTTCTACTAGTAGATCTCCCTGGGTGGTTTCTCCCCTGCCCGAACTGCTTAACAGCCACAAGGAAAAGCCTTTCTCAAGTCACACCTCTTTGATAAGGCTTTTAGAAACCCTGATATGCAGTAACAGAACTGGAAATGTGCATATAACTGATTCCAGTTGTTGGACCTCAGGGTTCTGACAACAACAGATCCTGCATGCCTGAAATCTGCTGTAGGGTCAGTAGAAATCTGCTCTTAGGAATGTAAGAGTCCTGCTGCATAAGGCCAAAAGCCTTTCTGGTCCAGCATCCTGTTACAGCTAGTTCAGGAGTGGTAAAGATTGGTCACGAAGGTAGGCTAGCATTCCTCTGCTCAAGCATGGCTGGAAGGAGCAGTTCCTACTCTCAGTTCAGCAGGTATGGGACCTCCTGAGAGTCTAAACACCCGATACCCACCCTAAACTAATCTAATAAAGCTTATTGAGAGCCATGGAGAAGTAAGTAAAAGGGAGAATCTTGGAAGCATTGCGAAATGTCTCATATCACTGAGCTCTTTGCCTTTTTAGATCACTCCCATCCTCAGCTCCATCTCTTCTGCTCTTCCCATCTCCTATCTTCTCCAAATAATTGCTGGCCTGATATAGCTCTCCATATGTAAAAGCTGTATAATAAACCAAGCGCTTAAGTGCCCTTATGCTCTGAGTCATGGTCTCTTTGCGTCTTCCCTCACCTAGGAGCTTTTGTTCATTCCAACATGGTGCTCTGTGATTCTAGGTCAAACTCCCCCAACACATATTGCTTGGGTATATGTGTGTAGCACAGGCACCCCCAAACTCAGCCCTCCAGATGTTTTGGGACTACAACTCCCATCATCCCTAGCTAACAGGACCAGTGGTCAGGGATGATGGGAATTGTAGTCCCAAAACATCTGGAGGGTCTGGTGTAGCACATACACATGTGAATAAGGGCATGTGGTAACAGAGGGCAGGTACATTGGAGGGAGGGCAGGAGAATACTTATTGTGGTGGGCTGACTTTGGACTCAGCTATATAGCTGCAAATATAACATTTTAAGTGCATTTTAAGTGCATTATACAAATGTGACATGAGATGGTGATGGTGACCTTATGGCAAATTCAATATACTTTTCAAAGTGCTTTTTTAAAAACAAATATTTTCACAGCATTTTTAATATGTGTCTAGATTCCACCCTGATCTGATGCTCACAAATAGTTGCCCGTATTTTGCAATGCCATTTCGGTTCACAAAAAGTGCCCTCCCCCCAAACTACTTGTTTCACATTTGAAATGCATGTGAATTTCAAATGGCTGCTCTATCCATTTCTAATGTGAGGTCTGCACAGGCCTCCCCCTCCTCAGAATGGCCTGGGATGCTGTGCCCAAGAGCATGGTTCAGAAAGGGAGAAGTTAAAACTAGGTTGAGTTGTTGCTCCTCATGCAGATCTTTCTGCATACAAGCCTATCGGCTGCCCCAGATCAATACCAAAATGTATACAAAGTAAATGAATAAGAAATACAAATGAACAAAAGAAAAATCCCTTCCAAATAAATGAAAATAAGATTACCAAGATGAGAAGTACCCATATAGGCGTGCAACTGAAAGTTTACTAATGAGTACATGCTGACTTGGTACAGATGTTCCTCTTAATGACATGTTTGTGAGCTTCCTGTTGCCAATAGCTGTGACTCTGGCAGTTCTATAAATATCAGGGATTAGGCAGATTTTTCTGGGGGATGTTGGTCTGTACCCCATTGATTTCAAAGGGATTATTTTGCCTAAAACTTACTTTTCACAGAACGTCAGAGTGTGCACAATTGACCAGTTTTTCACATGGGGGGGGGTGGAATACAAATAAAAAGTTTATGAATAAAATAAACTTTAACCCAATGATGATGAGGATGATGATAAGAACATGTGGAATCCAGTATAGAGCTAAGGCAACAAAACCTTCTCCCCCCCTCTTCCCTCCCACATACCCTCTAAATCTGTTCTAGGGGTTTCTTTAACCCAGAGCTTTCCAAACTTTCCATGTTGGTGACACACTTTTTAGACGTCCACCATTTTGCAACACAGTAATTCAGTTTCACTAGCAAACTAGAGGTTAAACTAACCCTTTTCCAGCCCCAGGAGCAGCGTGGGAAGCATTCGTGCGACGCACCAACAAACTGCAGCTGACACACTAATGTGTTGCAGCACACAGTTTGGACAGCTCTGCTTTAACCCCTTGGAGCAGACTGAGGGAGAGGGGGAAAGCCCCACTGCACACAAGCAGAAATCCTTCCACTGATGGGTCTCATTAGCAGAATTTATCTAGGATTAGCTTGGTGGTGCCATTATACAATGCCTACAAATCAGGTCCCTCCTTGCTCTGCCCCTGCCTCATCAGCTCTGTTGCTTTCCATACTGGCGGCAGAAAGACAGAAGACACTTCCTCTGCCACTACAGGAGCCAATGAGCTGGCAAAGCAAGGGCAGAATGCTCTGTTCATCAGCCCAAGAGCTGTCCATGGTGGAAGAGCTCTCTCACTTCTTCTTTGGGCAGCCCTCAGTGGAAGAGGAGACAAGGAGGAGGACAGGACAAGCAAGAGGGGTTTGAGGGGTAAGGGGGGTGAGCTAGGTAAAGTGTCATATTAAGATTCCTAGTGGGCCAGCGGTTCCCCATCTCTGCCCTAGCAGGGAAGCCAGTAGCCCAAGCAGGGGCAATTACAGCAACTCAGGGAAGACCCTTTGCTGGGAAGATCATCCTATGCCAAGAAAGCTGGGAAATAGTGTTTGCTATTAGGAGGGGTGCAGCTGTGACTCTGACTCCAAACTGAATCCTTACGAGGAGGCCCAGCAACCAAATTGCCCCACAACCCTCTTGCATAAAGGCCAGATTGTGCCCTGTTGAGGAACGACAAAGAAAAGGTAGGCCAGAAAGGGGAGGGGGACACAGGGAGCTCAACATTCACCAGATGCTGGAGGAAAGATAGGTCAAAGGAAACCAAGCAAAGAGAATTCCCCTCTCTGTTTTTCCTCCAACATACAGCTTTTGATCTAACAGATCTGAACTTGGTTTAATTTCCATTTGTTCCTCACATTCCAAAGCTGCAGGCTGAAGGACCTCTCTGCTTGGTCTGTTTGAAATATAGCTTAGATCAATCTTTTGCTAAGCGATACAGACGACCCTCTGCAGCACAAAAAAAGTCTGCAAAAGGATGAGCAGGAATTCTAAAATGTATGAGTCCACACACAAAAATTCAACTTATTTGGCTACAATAATCTGAATGAGAGAGGGAAGCTACCGTAGCTTTCATGCAGAAACAAGGAGCTTCTGGTGTTGTTTTCCAAACTGCCTGTTATGAGCCTGGAGTATTAAACTGTATGCCAGCCCCCTCTAATCCCTGGTTCTAGCGAGTGTTAAAAGCTAATCAAATCTTCTAATTCCTGGGACAGCAAAATTAGCTTCCTGGTGAGGTGATGGGGGATTCAAGGGCTCTGTTCAAGATGGCAAATGGGTGGGGTCCCTCCCTCAACATAAAAAGACAGAGCTGAGGACAGAGAGCTGCAGTGATGTGAGCTTCAGGCAAAGTAGCAAGCTAGAGAGAGAGAGAGAGAGAGAGAGAGAGAGAGAGAGAGCAGTGTTTGATTTCTGTTTGAATCAAAGGCTGTGGCTATGGGAGAAGCAAACCCCTTTTGGGGTGTTAATGCTGTGAACCCCTCCATTGTAGGCTCAGGTTGTATATGTGTGTAATTAAACCATATATCATAAAGACACCACAGTCTCCACTGTGCCTCATTTCCAAAGGAAACATGAACCTTAGATGAACGCCTGGAACCCCTGGATGCACCACTCAAAGATTGGGGTGGCATGCAACACTGCCCAAGAGTGCGATGAGAGGACATGAAATGTATAAATACTGTTTATATGAAAAAGTATCCTTGAGCCAGGGACAGACTTCACCTCACTCATAACTTGACTAAGCTGTGCCTCAACCCTGAGAGTTTGTCAGCAAAAATGAACCACCATCCTCGTTGTCAATTAGCCAATCCAATGTATAACAATAAAAAATAATGACAAACATTAAAAGACAGCAAAATGCACTCTTCCTTCCATCCTTCCTTCTTCAAAGACAACACAAAACAATTTGCAACCTGGATTTCAAACACATTTTGAGAGCTGTGGTGATTAAAAAGATGCATTGCCTAGAGATTTCAAAACTGCATGGAAGGGTTGTTAAACTAATAGCTTCAGAGAGGGCTACAGTTCATTATGTCTATCCACAATCTATGGCTGCCCCTCCCCATGGCATCATAGTGTTGCTCTTTAAGGCTGCAATCCAATAGATACTTACTTGAGAGTAGGGATAGGGTGACTCTGTTTTCCATTTTTCCAACAATAAGTTCACTTCTCCATATTTTCACACCAGTGTGTGGATATTTCTTTAAAGTCCTAATGAAAATTCATCAGCATTTTAGTGCAAATTTCACCTAATATATACCGCATTTACTCGAATCTAATGCTCACCTTTTTTTTTGGCCAAATTATGTTGCAAAAATTAAGGTGCGCATTAGATTCGGTGGCATGTTTACATTCACCAGCCAGCAAATACTTTTTTTGGTTTCAAGGTTCTGAAAATTGAGGTGTGCATTAGATTCGATGGCGCGTTAGACTTGAGCAAATACGGTACATTTTTGCAGTTTACTCTGAAGTAAGGTCCACTTTGTTATATATTGCAGCCTTGTGATACTTGTGGTACTTATTTGAAACGACTTGTGATACTTATTTGAAATATTGGTTGGTTTACAAATAAACAAGACAACTCTACAGATTATCAACCTCTAGATACACTAGTCCTGAAATGGGATGCCGTCTCTCGAAACAAGCCTAGGGATGGGGGCATTTTGCATAACCAAAGAGTGAACTTTCATCAATATGTACATGAAAAATAGGATTATTTATTTACCAGACTGTAGTCACTGAACAAAAGGATTAGTTTCACAGAATGTAAGAGAGATGTAATCCCAATTAAATTTATTGGAAGCTGCTTGAGCATATCTGAGTGCACGATCTGGCGCTCAGCATTAATGTCTTTCCTATATTAATTTTTGTAAAAATACAAATGTTGGCACGCTGAATTGTGATATAAATAAAAGGTATTTATTTTAGCTTTTTTCTTAAGCCTGCCCCCACTTGGTTTTGTTATTTTTCCAACCTCCCAGTTTACAAACTTAATAAGAAAAGCAGTGTGGTGGCTGGGGGACAGTTAAGTTTCTTACCCTAAATCTGTTGCTTTTACCTCCTCTGCTGAACCACAGGTGCCCTTGTTGCCTTTTAACACTGTTAATCATTCTTCACTGAAATGAATTGGAAGTGAAGGCCACCCAAATGCTTCTTGGATAAATGTTTTTGCATGAGCTTCAGATTCTAATTAGAAAATCTTAGCTGAGGTTCATGTCCTGCATTTATTTTTGTCTCTAGAATTAGCTTCTTTATAATGCTGTTCCTGTTGTTCTACTAAGCTAACTTCTAACCCCTGTTAAAATGAGCTACACTATGTTCCATTTTCAATATTTCCATAGTTACCTTATTTATTTTTTGACTGGGGGTGGGAGAAATATAGTAACTTGCTGCTGCGTTTCTGAATTGGAGGAAAGGATTCCCACTAGGCCTGGCATTGCGATCCAAAAACTTGAATTGACTTTCTTCAGGTAGCACCACGAAGGCGGGGGGGGGGCTATTCTGTATGCCAAGGGGTTCTGTGGTCCAATGCTAGTGTTTTGGGGGCCTTTTGCACTTCTGCAGATTGCATGATACAGTGGCTCAGAAGTGAAGCTTTGGCTGGATCTACACTGACCTGTTTAACGTTATTAGAATGTTATTACCATTGTTTTCTCCATCAAAGCGCTGCATCCCTATGACTAGTTGCTCTGCAGCACGTTCTGGTGTCACATTTTAATAAGGCATTATGAACGTTAGATGTCATGCGTCCATCTATGTTGTGAAAACCATCCCTTAACCCGACCTTAACGTTAAAAACCACGAGTGTCTGGTCACATTATGTATCTATAAAGGACAACTGTGGTATTTAAAGGCTCTTCTGCCTTATTACCTTCTGCATTATATTTGAGCCTTCACACAACATAAAGCCACTTCCATAAATATTGTGAACTGTAGCTCCTTATGAGCATCATAAATAAAGGTCACGGGCATGTGCAGAGCGCACCTGCCTTGTGAATGAAGAACCTTTCTTTGTATTTATTAAGATGATTCCACAGTGCAGCAGTACCTTCAACCTGAAATATAGACTTGTTATTGCCCCACTATATGTGCTATTACTGGGTTCTTGTAGAAAGCAAAGGAAAATTACTGAGCCTAAAGTCTGCTCTAGATGAACCAAGAGTAGGAGCTGCTGTCAAGGGACACGGGTAGCACTATGGGTTAAACCACAGAGCCTAGGGCTTGTCGATCGGAAGGTCTGCGGTTCGAATCCCCGCAACTGGGTGAGCTCCTGTTGCTAGGTCCCAGCTCCTGCCATCCTAGCAGTTCGAAAGCACATCAAAAGTGCAAGTAGATTAATAGGTACTGCTCCGGCGGGAAGGTAAACGGCATTTCCATGCGCTGCTCAGGTTTGCCAGAACCAGCTTAGTCATGTTGGTCACATGACCCGGAAGCTGTACGCCAGCTCCCTCGGCCAATAAAGTGAGATGAGTGCCGCAACCCTAGAGTCATCCGCGACTGGACCTAATGGCCAGGGGTCCCTTTAGGAGCTGCTGTCAGCTAGAATGCACAGGAGTTACTGTGACCTCGAGTTACAGGGCTGCCTTCCTCTGGATAGTCTGATGAGCGCCGTAAGACAGGTGGCAAAGTTAGTTCCTTCCCTAGAACGTATTTTTCTGCCAAACCACAAAAACAAATGTATTTTATAGGATCAGTTTTTTAAAAGAAAAGAAAAAGTTTGGTATATTTCATGGGAACCTGCTGATGCAATATAGCTCAGCTCGGTGAACTATTCTCCCCTTTTGACAATGGAATTGAAACATACTTTTGTTTCTACCTCCCGTCCACCCAAACCCTTTTTTAGCTGTAATCTGTTCAATCACTAGGTTGCTTATTAAGTCACACACACCCTTTTTTCTTTGAAAATACAAACAATAATTGTTCTTTGGTGGTGCGACCCTCTTATCTCAAAGAATCATTTTCTTGTACGGTATAAGCTGTTCTTCATTAGTTTACCTTAGTCCTGATCCTATACGGTGATAAAAACTGAGATGAAAAAACTGTAGGATTTCCCTGATGTCAGCACCTGCTTATCTTTCTTTCTTTCTTCTCTTTTGGCCAACGATAATATTAAATGACTAGTATTTCTCCTTTCAAAGGCATCTAGCTGTAGCATCTGAAAACCGATAGATATGCTCCCAAATCAGTGTGATGACAGGTCCTTCATGCCTTTCACTGTAAAAGCCCCAGCCTGCCATTTAGTTGAGCTGGGTATATCCAGTTTTTGACAGCCCTTTTTCATTCACAGATATATGCAAAACGTGGCTCTTTTAGACGTTATTTTGCTCTGGGGCTTAACAGAGAAGGTTTTCTTATCAGCAAAGGGAAAATTAATGCAAATGCATTTGATTGTTATCCGTTAATACTCCTATAGTACTTGGAAAAAAATCTGTAAACTAACAGCTGCTTCAAACAAGTCAAGCTATTCCCAGCTCTTATGGGAATAGCCATGCGACACAGATTAAACTTCTGTAAAAAAATAAAATAAATCAAGATTATAAATCTGCAAGCTATTCATTCACATTCTGAACTTTTACAGCCTCTGTCTCTTCCCCACCCCCACCCACAATACATCTCATTTTCTCCTACCTCTGAGCAAAATGAAATGTTTGCATAGAATCGACCAGTAGTCTCTACAGCAGCATCATTGCTTGAGGCTGTGAGAAGCAAAAAACAAACAAACAAACTGGCAACGTTCTGCACAATATCATTAAGGTTTATAAGCAACAAATATGCATGACTCTAAAGTGTTGAACAATTTCACGGAGAAAGGTCTTAACTTAGTGGTGGATTCTGTACTTTAAACGCAAAATGTGCCAGATTCCATCCCTGGCATCTCTTTGGAGGGTTGGGAAAGTCTTCCACCTAAAATAGCTGCTGCCAATCTGTGTAGACTGTACTGACCTGTTTCGGAATAAAGCAGCTTCCCTCCACTGGGAAAGCACATTAGTCATGCAGCGAAGAATATTTTCAGTAATGGAGGTGGATGTTTCAGCCGACTGCTTCTCACCCGCAGCATTTCCTTAGGATGCCTTAATACCTGCCAACACTGCAATTTTCTGTGTTGTCTTCCCTTAACAGCTTTACCCTCAAGCCATGTTATGTATGCCATTACCATGGTCAGTGATTTAGCTAATAAGGAACAAAGTCAGCCACAGAAAAGGAGGCAGGGAAGAGTGGTTCTATCCAGGGCCGGATTTACCCGTAGGTTTGCTGAGACCCTAAGCCAGGGGTAGGCAACCTAAGGTCCAGGGGCCGAATCCGGCCCAATTGCCTTCTCAATACAGCCATGGACGGTCTGGGAATCAGTGTGTTTTTACACAAGTAGAATGTGTCCTTTTATTTAAAATGCATCCCTGGGTTATTTGTGGTACATAGGAATTCGTTTATATATATTTTTCAAAATATAGTCCAGCCCACCACATGGTCTGAGGGACAGCTGACCCCTGCCCTAAGCCACTGAAGGTAATGGGGCCTTTTATATGTCCAGCTGTCCTTTGTCAACAACAAATTCTTGCTGGTTTTTGTGTTGAATATATGCTATATGGTAAATTATGGACCTAATAGGTATCTAAAGCCATTTGCACATAACAAAATATGTATTTTATCAAAGTAATTGTTGAATTGAAATACAATTAAGAAGTATATTAATAGTGAAATACATTTTTTCTTTTAATTTTTTTGGGGGGGCCCAAGAGAGTGGGGCCCTAAGCTATAGCTTGTTTAGCATATACATAAATCTGGCACTGGTTCTATCATACATGTATACTACTTATGAGCCTTACTATCCAAGGCAGTACTAGACCTTGGTTCCATATTAAGCCAACGGTGTGGGTTTGTCCAGAAGAAGAAAAAATAAAGACCATTGGATAAATATGATCTGGATACTTTGGGGTTTGCAGGGGCAAACATGACGTGACATTAAATACACCTTTGTATTTAATGTGCAGGTTCTAGAAGCTTCGAAGAGCAGCTGAAGCGGCTGATACTTATCTGGATTACAGTGGATGTGGAGGGGGAATGTAAATCCTACCTCCCACACTGTGGTCCTGAGGAAAATCCCTGCTCTGTGGCTGGCATTTGCTCGAGGGTAGAGGAATCTCTATGTTTAGGAGTAAGCAAAGGCACGAAGCCCTTTCTGTGTAAACACAGTTTGCACAGACTGGGTCATGGTAGTCCAGTATTGCCTACAGTGCCTGGGTTCCAAAGAAGCCACACTAAACTGTGGTTAATTTAAAACAGAAAGAGGATTTTCACCTCCTCTTTGCAGACATGCCAAAGGAGGAAATTGGAGAGGAAAGTGTATGAGACCAAGGCTTACTCATCCTTGTAAACCATGGTTTAGCACTACATCTAAATGCAGCCAGTCTTGGAGTATTTACCAATGACAGGGCAAGGGCAAGGAAACTTGCATGATGATTATGCTTTGCATTTGGTCAGTAGTACTCTTAGGCATTACTATAGAGACAAGGCCAATACCAATTCCAACTTTAGTAATTAATCCATCTGGTGGAAAATATATATTGTGCTAGACGTGCAGTATTCCTTGCCTCAACATGCCCACTTCCCATCTCCATTTTCACTAATAGCACTTGCAATATTATTCCTAACATTATTCATTCATCAGGTTTCTGAAACTATCATGTTCCCAAGCCACTGAATGACGTAAGAGAAGACCACACGAGGCAGGAAAAACTGGAGGTATTCAAATGTAAGAAACATAACCATTAAAACTTATATGTAATTAGCAGCACTATAAATGCAACCTCAGGTTAAGAGATTTCAAAAATGCTGATGTTCAGCGTTTTATTAGTTCTGTCTGGCTTTAGTGCCATTATTAATGGTTGAGGAAACAAACAGCTGTCAAGGGAACCTGGAATCGTAGCCGTATTTGGAAGCCTAAAACACTGATGGGCTTTGAGTGTCCACATCCAGAAAGCAAAATGATATCCTTGCTTTCTGACTTGACGCTAAAGAAGTTCCACTGACATCATTCAGATTGTTCCAGCTTGACCAAAAAATGAAAAATGTACATGGAAACAGCTGGGAGATTTGCAAACGAAACTGCAAGCTGGAGGTAGCCCAAACGAATGCCTGGGGAGTCAAATTGTCTCTATTCCTGATCCTGCAGCCTGCTTCCAAGAGTTCGTGTTCTGGACCAGTGGCTTCAGTGCTCCACTTGATCCAGGGCTCCCCATGGGAGGGAGCTTACTGTGGGATTTGCTTCAGCCCTGAAATATGGGAAACAACAACAAGGAGGAAAGTCCCTGTGTGGGGTGCTAACTCCATGGGGTCACTGCAGCCCAAATCCTCCTCTGAGCTTCTTGGGAGAATGGTGGGATGTAGAATTCATTCATTCATTCATTCACTCACTCACTCACTCACTCACTCACTCACTCACTCACTTACTGCTTACATGGCTTCCTAGCAGTTTAAAACTATAAAATCAATACATACATACTTAAAATGCACAGTAACAATTCCATTGGGACATTAAAACATCCTTAATTGAAATATACAATAAAAACTAAGCCAGATGAAAAGCATGACAATTAAAATAGTTAAAACAATCAGATCAGTATCTCAAGTAGACACATTTTTAAAATCACCATACACTTCTTCAAGGGAGCTCAGAGTGCTTTACATGTCTCGTCCTCCCTTTTTTATCCTGACAACTATCTCATGAGCTGATAGTTGAGTGGCCTATGTTAAGCTTTTCAGGGCTTGAAACCATGTCTCCCTTGTCTGTCCCATACTCTGTCTCTCATATTAAAATAAGCCCCTACTGGCCAAACCTCCGGCGACCAGAAGTCATATAAACAGACTTTGGGGGCCCTACAGCAAATAAATAAGCCAGGAACTGAGGGATAGCCCAATTACTTCTGCTTATATTCAAGCTTTTACTTCCAAGTGCCTCACATTATGAGGGGTGCCCCACATTTTTACTTATTAAAATGCCTTGATTGACTGATGCCTAATAAATTGGGTTTTAATCTGTATAATATCTGTGCACACCAAAATGATATTATTATCACCAAAGAATTGATGCTTTTGAATTATGCTGCTGGAGGAGACTCTTGAGAGTCCCATGGACTGCAAGAAGATCAAACCTATCCATTCTCAAAGAAATCAGCCCTGAGTGCTCACTAGAAGGACAGATCCTGAAGTTGAGGCTCCAGTACTTTGGCCACCTCATGAGAAGAGAAGACTCCCTAGAAAAGACCCTGATGTTGGGAAAGATGGAGGGCACAAGGAGAAGGGGAAGACAGAGGATGAGATGGTTGGACAGTGTTCTCGAAGCTACTAACATGAGTTTGGCCAAACTGCGAGAGGCAGTGAAGGATAGGCGTGCCTGGTGTGCTCTGGTCCATGGGGTCACGAAGAGTCGGACACGACTGAACGACTGAACAACAACAACAACAAATGTTGAGGTTAATAAGTGCACAGTATCATTTTTAAGGGTCCAAACTTTGTAAGTCACACTGTGGAGGAACTAGTTAGAAGTAACTGAATGGAGATGGACACATTTGGAGAAACTTGGAAAGAAAAATATAATTATCTGGCCAATATGAATCTGGCTTGGATGTCTTGGCTAATCCTCCAGAACACATTATGACCTGTAAAGTCTCCAGATGCAAAGGGTTTTAGTTTTACAATTCCATTAGGAAAGGATCACGCCACAGCACTTGGGACAGAAGAGACTTGAAGGTGGGGGAAATGAACCACCCACAGAATGAGTAGAGTAGACCCACTGAATGGCTGGCAGCACAGCCTTAAGAACATTCTGAATTAAAGCAATTTTGCCTTCTCCAGACACAAATTTATCCCAGCCAGCAAGGGATAAACACTCTTGACAGGACAATCTCAGTGATCCCATCATACGTTTCCAGCAAAGACTGATGTAATTTGAAGAATGCGCGTCTCCTTCAAATTGCTGCCACATCCATTAATTTATTTTTCATCTCCTTCAAGAAGTATGTTTTTTTTTATTGCTGACACGAAAGGTCATTCTAATAGCATCAGTCTAGCCCATTTCAAATCACACAGGAATCTGTCTGATTTGTGAATGAGTAGGAAGGAAGCACTACCATGTTGGTCTCTGCTCTTGGGGGCAAGAGTTGCCCCTGCCAGTTCCACTGTTGCTGCATTCAGAGTAAGTCAAGGCCTTGGTTTTAAAGTCAAAACGAACAGCCAGTCAGGGATCCAATTGTAAATAGGATGATGCCCCCCAAATTGTATAGCTAGCCACATTTTGGCTATGTGATAACATCTCTGAGGGCAACTTAAATTACTATACGAATATCTCAGCAAAGATGGCTGAGATGGGGGGGGGTCATGAAGCTGGAGGCATTTTTCAGCAGTTCGTGAAAGCCGGCAGAAGTTTTAGTTGGGCTAGGAAATATTCCCTTTTTTAGAATCCCAAAGAGTGACTGCCAGTCAGTGCAAGCAACACTGAGCGGGATGGATCAATGGTCTAAGCGTAAGACAGCTTTCTATGTTCCTAAATTCTAGAATATATTGTAGTTCCACAAAATAGATAACCAATGTAGTCAATGACTAACCTTAGGAGCCAGACCAACCGGTTAGTACCTCTGGCAGATACTGGTATTCCCTAACAGGGCAACAACTTAAGCAATGTTAAGTAAATGAGTCTATGAGCTAACAGACAAAGGGCAGGAGGCATTTTAATGCATGTCTGCCAGCAGGAAAAGGGAGTTTATACAGGAGCAAGGGGTGGGGAAAGTAACCAATCACAGAGGGAGGGGCAGAATTAACTGGAAGTCTCATGATGCTGCTTGGAGCAGAGGCTTTCAACTGATTGAAAACTATCATGCAGGGAACCAGGTTCACAACCAGCACTCAGAAGTCAACACCAGATATTAAAGGATAATAATTAAAATGCCTTCACAAATCCATGAAAGTCTTCCAGCCATGTCTTTGGCTACAGTGTCTGAGAAGCTGCTGCCATCTATCTATCTATCTATCTATCTATCTATCTATCCATCTATCTATCATCTATCCATCTATCCATCTATCTATCATCTCACACACAGGCTGTAGCCTTCCCCTCTCATCCAAGAAACACTAGATTTATTCTTCCACAGTCATACGCACCATTTCATCTCTGGCTCATCTTCACCACTTACAGAATAATGTGGTCAGGATGAATCTCCATCAGTGCATATTCTATTTCAAGGATTATTATCTTTTATTCACATGTAGTTTCCTAGAAATTGATCTGCCCCAGCATGAGTGACCTAATTTTAGGAGCCAAAAGCTGTTTTTATATCCCCTTCTCACTGCAAATTAGCACCATCTTTTTCACTGACTGAAGTCTGCTAGTTGTTAATCATTTTTCTGGAGGCATATCATGTTTCAGAGCTTCGGTAATATGATTAGCTGAAATGCTGGTCTGGAATAAGCATAATATTTATGAAATCTGAAGTCAGGCTTTGTGGGAGGGGTGAGAATGACTGAGGGAGTTTCCTTTCTCACAGCCTGAATATTATACGGCCCAAGCTCCTTTCTTCTTCGTAAAGGAAAATTAACCCATTAACCATATTCCATCAAAACACTGAATGCGATACATGCAGCCATTGATCAAGTAGCCACTTTGCAGCAGTGTTGGTTTAACTACTGAGTGTTCATGTACACATTGTCTTGCATCTCCCACAAAGTGGTGAGAATAGTGGTGCATGCTCAGGTTATCTCCCACTTGGACTATTGCAAATGCGCTCTACGTGGGGCTACCTTTGAAGGTGACTCGGAAAACTACAATTAATCCAGAATATGGCAGCTAGACTGGTGACTGAGAGCAGCCACCGAGCCCATATAACACTGGTCCTGAAAGACCAACATTGGCTCCCAAGTATACCTGACGGAGCGTCTCGACCAATTATACCTGACAGAGCGTCTCTACCCTATTGTTCAGCCCAGATACTGAGGTCCAGCTCTGAGGGCCTTCTGGTGGTTCCCTCCCTGCGAGGTTACAGGGAACCAAGCAGAGGGCCTTCTTGGTAGTGGCGCCCGGCCTGTGGAATGCCCTCCCATCAGATGTCAAGGAAATAAACAGCTATCTGACTTTTAGAAGACATCTGAAGGCAGCCCTATATAGGGAAGCTTTTAAGGTTTAATGTTTCACTGTATTTTTATATATGCTGGAAGCCGCCCAGAGTGGGTGGGGCAACCCAGTCAGATGGGTGGGGTACAAATAGATGGTGGTGGTGGTGATTCCGTTCTCTCTCTTGATTCACCAATTTCAGATCAACTCTAGAAGCTTGATAAAATGCTCCTTACTTTTTTGCCAGCTTGCTGTGTGGTGAGCTTCACACCATTGCTGTCACTTGCCCAACGGGTATCTCTATTCTGTTTAATCCACTGATTAAAATTAGGATGATGATTGACCTATTTTGACCATACTTAGAAAGTAGGCTTGTCCTCACCTCAAATGTGACACATTTAGGTATTTGTGTTCAGTGCAGAGAATGTATGTGGAAACAACCCCACCAAACTTACGAATGAAGGCAGATATACTTTCCATGTGTGGTAAAAATTGTCTGCCTTCACCTAACAAAGACAAATCCAGACTTGTTGATAAATAGGGTACATACTCTTCAGACATAACTAAAGACCAAGTTAAATTTTCTGATATCAAAATCCTGCCATGAGAGTTTTAACTTCGGGTAGTTTACCTCACAATAAAACTCAAGTGTAGAGATGGAGAATCTGTGGCCCGCCCCTCCCCTGATGTTGTTGGGCTCCAACTCCAACATGGCCAAAGATCTGGGGTCATAGAATCATAGAACTGTAGCGTTAGAAGGGAACCTGAGGATCATCTAGTCCAATCTCCTGCAATGCAGGAATATGCAGCGGTCCCATATGGGAATCAGATGATGAAAGACTTACCATACTTCAAAAGCAGCTGGGGGGCCACAGATTCTTCACCTGTGCACTAGTGAGCAAGATTTTATTAACTAATAGATCTTGAACAGCGCCTGAATATCAGAGCACACAATCAAACACTATAAAAGTCTAAAAATAAGTGAGGGAAATGCTCATTAGTGTTTAGTGATATTATTTACTGATGGAAAACAAAAATAAATAAATAAATAAATGGATTCTTTGCCACATCCCCAAGAAGCAATATGCATTTATCACAGAGGGAGCTATGAAGATTGTGGAAATTCCTACAATTCCTGGCCATCCTCTGGAGCCAAAGGATTAACTTCACTTCCTTCCCATTCTCTGGCTGAGGAGAATCCAATATGGAAGGGGATCGTTGGTGTTTTTAATGGCTATAAAAGATGCCCACTACTTGAGCCAAGTTTAGTTGCCACTACTAAAGTATCTGAGATCAGAGAGCTAAGCTTATGGTGGCAACCATAGCACATGTAATGCTACAAACAGCATACACCAACCTGGAAGTTCCTGGAAAAGTGGAAAAGAATCTGAAGATGTTGGAATCTCCCCTCCACTCAGCACTAGTGTCGAGGAAACATATCCCAGAAAGCAAGTAACATAGTACTGGAGCATGCAGTAAAGACAGGCCTTCCACAACCACAATCCCTTACTAATTCAGTTCTTGTTTTACCTCTGGTTCTAGTTACTAGATTCATGGTGCTTTTGGCAGTTCCTCATGGTGTTGAACA
This sequence comes from Lacerta agilis, assembly GCF_009819535.1. Taxonomy (NCBI): domain Eukaryota; kingdom Metazoa; phylum Chordata; class Lepidosauria; order Squamata; family Lacertidae; genus Lacerta; species Lacerta agilis. The sequence goes on along the minus strand of NC_046313.1, from coordinate 85,918,483 downwards.
TTTAATCGCAATGGAATCTAGAAATTCAGTAGCAAGAGGAGAATTGAATCCTTGGAGCTGATAATTTCCTGAAAACCTCAAGGTTTCCTAATGGAAGACCCAAACATCTAATGTTTACTTTGGTGACATTTTGTGATTTGTAAGCTGCCTTAGATATTTCCACAGGGCTGATAAAAGTAGCTCTTGTCTTTCCCCCTCCTGTAAACTTGTGTGGTCACATAATTCTGATTGAAGCCAAGATGTTCTCTTTAACGATTTTACAAAAGTTTCTCCCCAAAAGAGCACCCTACTGCCTCCCCAATTTTGTTGCCTGCTCAGCTCTATTTACTACTGTTTGGCATGGCAGCAGTAGGGAAGATTTTCTGCTGAGCACCTTTGGCAGCGTCCTCCCATTCTACCTCAGTGACAGCAACACTGCTCTCTCCAGATAAAACTTGGGGTTCTAGGTGGAAAGGAATTATTCCCAAACTAAAACACAGCTTTAGCGGCATCATCCATGCTAGGTTTCATAGCATGCATGTGGGAAGGTCTCTACAGCACAGTGTCCCAGGGGAATGGGAATGCAAGAAAGCATTTTGCAGAGAAGGAGCAGTGAGATTAAGAGTCTCATGTTCTTCCAACTGAGCTATCCAATAAAGCCCTGTGATATGCACAAATGAACACATACAGAATTCATGCTGTCCTCAGCCCTCCACCACAAAACAGTCCAGCCTATATATTAGCTTTTGTATTTCAAGTGCCACTTACAATGCGTCTCTGCGAATTTCCTGCACCAGTTTACTCATAAGTAAGTCTTGCTGTGTTCAGTGTGGCTTGCACAGGACTTCCTGCAGTTTGTAGATTGTTATGAATGGCCTATGACAAATGCACTAAGGATTGTCCTATCAAGAAGCAATCCAGCCTTGGCCAAGGGCTAGTGCTTTTAGGTTGATCTCAAAATCTAGCAAATATCTTTTAAGGTTAAATTCACATTTCTTCAACAGGATAAACAAAATTAAATTTAAATTAGGAAAAACATTAAATAAGCACAGTTGAAATATTTCTGTTTATACACTGAGTCAGCATGCGCACACACAAATATTTCCTTCAGATGGGTCCCTTTTTTGAGACCTTGGCTAATTTAGCTCTTAGGCTCCAAATGATTATAGTAAAATGTCAACAAGCAACAAAGAAGTACAATTAAAGTGTCCTTTTCCATGGCAGAATCACTAAAGAGCCACTTTATATTTGAGCACTGTCTTTGGCCTCTTTTTGAACTATAAAATTGCAGTGAGCACACTGTTCCAGACATGGCCAATTGTCAAAGATCTGAATCACCAAGTGAACACGCATACACATGCATGTCTGTGCACGCATGCAGGGCCGGATTTAGGTTTGATGAGGCCCTAAGCTACTGAAGGTAATGGGGCCCTTTATATGTCCAGCTGTCCTTTGTCAACAACAAATTGTTGCTGTTTTTGTGTTGAATATATGCTATATGGTAATTTATGGACCTAATAGGTATCTAAAGTCATTTGCACATAACAAAATATGTATTTTATCAAAGTAATTGTATTATATTTTGGAAATGTATATCCAGTTGTTGTTTTCCCTTTAATTATTTTTTTGAGCCCCCAAGAGATTGGGGCCCTAAACTGTATAGCTTATACATAAATCCGGCAGAGAGAGAGAGAGAGAAAGACTTTTCAGGCAGCTCATTGATTCCCTAAGAACAGGCTTCTCACATCGTGAGATGCCTCTTGCTGCATTCCTGTCCCCTGACAGAAGATGCAGTTGATGGAAGCAGATGGTGGAGAGGAACCCCTTGCCACCCACCTCTTTGTCTTGCAAGTTGCTGCAACTGCTGTTCTGTGGCCAGTAGGTCATCCTGTTTCTCAGTTAGAACCCCCACCTTTTACAGCAGTGGGCCTTGCTCGTTGAGGAGTTAGATCAGGTCCATTTCTCCATTTCTCCATGCCCAACAGCCTCCATCACTTCTCATAGTGTATGAAGATCCTACCCATGACTCACTTTCCTCACTGCGATTGATCGTCCACTGCTAGGGTCGGCTAGTGTCTGGCACAAACAAAGAACGTGCAACGTAACAACAGAAAAACCTCAAAGTGCATCCTCACGCTGACGGAAAGTGCACCTGAGGGGGCAGGCGCAGGAATCTGGAACACCCCAGGATCCACCATGCCTTGGATGTTTCTATCTCCCTGTTCATTCTTCCCAAGTGTCTCCCTCTTCTCTTGGCTTTGTAGCTGGATGGGGAGGGAAAGCATGACTGGAATGTATGACAGGTAAGTCTTCCTGTTCCAGCTGCTTCTCTGCCCACCATCTTATCAGATAGGAAGCTAGTTTGAAAACTGTAACAGGACATTTGATTCAACTGAAGGGAGGCAAATGACCACCTTGCTTAACTTGGCTCAGTGACGGACCCTTTGTAATAAGACATGTGGATCTGATCTTGATTGCACACCAAGAAGGTGAAATGGTGCTGTGGGTTAAACCACAGAGCCTAGGGCTTGCTGATCAGAAGGTCGGCAGTTCGAATCCCTGTGACAGGGTGAGCTCCCGTTGCTCGGTCCCAGCTCCTGCCCACCTAGCAGTTCGAAAGCACGTCAAAGTGCAAGTAGATAAATAGGTACTGCTCCGGCGGGAAGGTAAACGACATTTCCATGTGCTGCGCTGCTTCGCCAGAAGCGGCTTTGTCATGCTGGCCACATGACCCGGAAGCTGTACGCCGGCTCCCTCAGCCAGTAAAGCAAGATGAGCATCGCAATCCCAGAGTCTGACACAACTGGACCTAATGGTCAGGGGTCCCTTTACCTTTACCTATATTTCATTTATATTTTATGCTGTTCTTACTCTTCCACTGTCTGCCACTCACACCTCCTTTGCCAGGAAGAGTGGGGCAGAAATTATTTTAAATGAATGCATGTATGCAGGGTGGAGGTCCTTATATTTTACACCTGTCAGTTGGAGCACAACAACCTGCCTCCATTTTTCCAGCTTCCCTCATTAGAACTGAAAACCGCCCATCTGTTCCTCTGTCTTAACACTTGCAGAACAGGTGTGCCTTTGTTCAAGGGGAATATACCCCATGATACTACAAATGCATGACAGGAGTCCAATCATTTATCTGGCCCATTCCTGGATTTTGATTCCTGAAGTTATCACTGATGAATCTGTTGCTCACATCCAAGGACACAAATGGCCATCTTCTAATGAGCCTCCTTAGCTCACAACTCACAAGTTATCTCTCCTTCAGGTTTCTACAAGGTTAAGTAACCAAACCACCTGCCCACTCCGTGTGGCCCTGTCTGCAGATGCTGTGTTGTGATGGAATGCAGCACTGGGGAAATCTGTGACAAAGACGAAGCATATGAAGTCAGAGGGGCAGCAAAACTGCAGCTGTTAATATTAATACTGTCAAAGTTTGAAAGTGATAGCTTCATAATGTGGTGTTTACTGCTCATGGTTTTTGGTTTTTGGTTTTTACTATGATCCTTACCCTGGAACTCGAACTCAGGTTCTCATTAATAATTATACTTCTGTAAGTTCGGGGTGGGAAGTGGAAATAAAAGGAATAATGGCACCGGAAAGACTGCAGGAAGCATGTTACAAGTCAAGAGAGTCAGCCAGCCCTGTACATCTCTTCTTTATGTTAGGGAGCTGCTGGCTAAATGTCCAGTAGGTGCTTTTTGAATGGCTAGAAAATATGCAGAAGTCTTAACAGGGAGCAAGCCTTTTCTGGCTCCTCCTAGCAAAGAATAACCTAGGCTGTGAAAAGGAGCACAAGATGAGAAACTTCAGACTTTTATTCATTGACTTGGAGGCAGAGAACAAAGAAGTGGCTGGATTCAGAAGGCACCTTTGGTGGGAGCTGCCTCTCTTTGGAGATCAGTTGTGGGGCAGTGGATTTGCTTTTGGGGTGCTTGAACCAGCTTTGGGGTACAACCCCCCATCAGCCCCAGCCAGCATGGCTCTGCTGCTGAGGCTGGTGGCCACTGTACCCCAAAACATCTGGCCCCAAACATCAAGTTAGCATAGGCTGGGGGAGTCATGCCATCTACTTCCATGGATGTTCAGCGTGTATGTTTGTAAATATGCTGAAATAATACAGAACTCCGCTAGTCTCCAACACACATTCAAACACATGGCATTGAGCCCTGACACTGTTTTTATAAATGAAACCCATTCCAGAACTGGAGTGGAGTGGAGAAGTAGCGATCGAAGGCTAACTCTTCCAACTCCTATCTGCTTTCTTTGATCCACATCCCATCTGCCAAGGAGCGTTCACTCCCAGCCTCGGTCTGTCTTTGAAACGGCGGATACATGCAGTGAGAGGAAAAGGCAGGGAGCCAGGATTCGTAGATATCACAGCGGGAACCCCTGACAAAATGTTGTACTAAGCTGAAGCCAAACTAGATCTTCTGAAAGGTGGTCCCGCTGCCACTCCAGATCAGCCAATTATCTCTTTTCCTTTCTCATTTGTATGTTTTCATTCTTGGTTGAAATGCCTATTGAGTGCTGATAATATCTGATTAACGGTGGATTCAAACAAAAATGGAACAGACTTGAAAGCAGGTGGAACATGAATCCAAGGAAAGAACAGGTGCACATTGCTTCTGGGCTAAGATCCAGCGCCTGCTTTTCATCTCTCACACTTGATGATAATAATGAATGAAGACACCAAGATGTTCCAGTTCATCTGCTGAAACCAAAGGACAAAAGTACAACTAATTATTCACCAAAGCACAGCAATGAAGTCTCGGGTAAACATTTGATTTGCATACCAGGTCCAGATGTGGCTTTCATCCCATCATCCTTTCTGCCTTGACCTCCCCAAGATTTAGGCCCATGTAACTTTAAGATGAGCTTCCTTTTTGCAAGAGAGAAAATCGTAGATAACATTACACTAAAGACATCACCTTGCCGACAAAGGTCCGTATAGTTAAAGCTATGGTTTTCCCAGTAGTAATGTACGGAAGTGAGAGCTAGACCATCAAGAAGGCTGATCACTGAAGAATTGATGCTTTTGAATTATGGTGCTGGAGGAGACTCTTGAGAGTCCCATGGACTGCAAGAAGATCAAACCTATCCATTCTCAAGGAAATCGGTCCTGAGTGCTCGCTAGAAGGACAGATCCTGAAGCTGAGGCTCCAGTACTTTGGCCACCTCATGAGAAGAGAAGACTCCCTGGAAAAGACCCTGATGTTGGGAAAGATGGAGGGCACAAGGAGAAGGGGACGACAGAGGATGAGATGGTTGGACAGTGTTCTCGAAGCTACTAACATGAGTTTGGCCAAACTGCGGGAGGCAGTGAAGGATAGGCGTGCCTGGTGTGCTCTGGTCCATGGGGTCACGAAGAGTCGGACACGACTGAACGACTGAACAACAAAATGAGTGGAGCTTCTCAAATGGTTGGAGCGAATGCGGATGTTTCCTTTTTTATATATATCTTGGCAGTCAAATCAGCCTTCACATTATGCAAGCTTATCAATCTTCTCACCAGTTGATTTGCATAGAGAAAGGTGCATACAAATGCTGATTGCCAGGCTCTTGATTTCCACACCAGTTGATATTACATTTAGAATAAAAACGTTGCGTGTGCTAGCAAAGTGCCTGGCAGAGGATGAAAGTTTAATGTGGTGCTGGATGGAACAAACACGAATGCATTTCTTTATCCTCATTATGGATAAATTAATGGGGTAATAAATATTGTCACAAGGGAGCCATGCAATTGCTTAACTAGCAATAAGGGCCTTCATATCCTTCAACCTTTTTCAAAAGCATTTGTACAAATAGACAAGCACCCTGGGCATGGATGGCAATGCTTCTTTGCACTCTGGCACACTGAGAGTCCAAAATCAATGTTCAAAAAAGCAGTACTGTAAGTAAAGCTGAATGCATATCATACCCAGTGCTTTCCCCCCAGGGGGTACGCAAGGGTACACAGTACCGGCACCTCAATTTTGTTGTTGTTGTTGTTGTTGTTGTTGTTAAAAAGGATGGCACTTACCATAACAACTTCATGGTGAGTACCGAGACCTATTTTTCTGTTAAAAAAGCACTGATCACACCCATACCAGTGTTAACTTTGGCATTATTTCATCAGATAAAATGGATTCGAGTTCACAAAAGCCTATGCCATATTAAAATTCATTTAATTTTAACATACCACAATACTTTTATATTGGCTCTGCTGCAACAGACCAGTATGGCTATTACTCTTTAAAATGAGTAATCTAAAAGAGGGGTTTTTTGTGGGGGACAAAGTTGTTGAACTTTTTTTTGTATTTTGAGAATTTTTTTAGGAATATCGGCAAAAACAACACTGCCATACGTCCGGATTTTCCTGGACATTTCCCCCACGAGTTCTGCCTGGACACTGCTTCCGACTACAGTATACTGGTTATGTCTGGGAAATTCTGGACGTATGGCAACCCTAATTAAAACACTGCTTTTACAAATGCAGCTAAGTTGCCCATTGTGCCATGTGGTGGCTACTTGAAAAACTTATGTATGCCAGCTGTCAGTTTGACTTTGGCCTATCATTTGCACATAGTGAACATTTTGCTTAATATTGGATTATCCACAGCAGTGTCCAAAGGAGGAATGACCTCTGAGAGGAATGCAGAGAGAAGAAACGCCATGGTGCATCAGCAGCAGCACAACCGGGTACCTTCATCTGCCCCAGCTGCAATAAAGCATGTCTCTCCTGTATCAGTCACTACAGCCACAGCAGGCACAGTATCTCTCCAATGGTTTGACTTTACCTGCTGCCACCTCCCAAGACACACTCTTCCATTGTCTCCCAAGACAGACAGGTGCCAACAATGTTCCAGGAGGCAATTTTTTTATGTTCAACCGGCCTCATGGAGTAAAAGTATAGCAATGTTAGCTGTTAAAATTTAGGAGGAATCAATATCATTTAGAATTTCAAACCGTTTCCTGTTCCCTTTGCCTTTTGTGTTTCGTTCATTAGCTTCTCTATCTGGAGCACTGGAAGTGAGTCCCATTGATTTCAGCAATATTTACATCTGAATAAGAAGAATCAGTGTGAGATTGCTTATATTTTGATGCTGAGTGATAGCCCACCTTGACACTTGCTAATTCTCTAATCTCAGAAACTCAAGCCTTTAATAAATATTAATTACAGGGTTCATTTGAACTGAGATTCTAGGGTGTGGAGGAACAAAAAATATTGTTCTCAAGGAAGAGAACAAAAGCAGGGCTTGGTTTACCATTTGTGGGACCAGCAAGTCTGCTTCCTGCTGCTTCCTATGGTTACGGATTCACTGGTCCAACATAAACTCTAATGCTTCCCAGGGTAATTATTAATTAAAATAAATTGCACAATACCATAAAATCTGTAAAAAATATCAAGGATTTGAGTCTTGTTGTATAAATACAGGTACTCAGTGCCGTGAATATCTTGCTATACTCTGAAAGACACTTGTGATAACTGTAGCAGTGATTCACCAATATGCTGTGGCCAGAAAATCTCCATTCAGTCAAACTGATCTCATTAATGACACAAAGATGTGTTAAGACAGGATGTCCCTCAGTTGTTACATCCCAGCTTTGGAACTCCTTTAATTCAGAGATTTGCCAATTCAGAAAATCAATTTTATATGGTGAAACTAGCAACATAGGAAACTGCCTTACACCAAGTCAGACCATGGTCCACCTGGCTCAGTATTGGTGACATTGACCGGCAGCATCTCTCCAGGGTCCAAGCAGCATCTTTCCCAGGCTCGTCTGCAGAGCTACTGCTGTGTGTTTGACTTTGTGGCATGGTGATCTTGTAAATGCATCCAAGCTTGTTGAGATTTGAGGTCCAGTGCATCTCAGAAAACATTCAAAATGTGAGTTGATTCAGGAGCAGCTGAGTCACAGCTTCAAAGCGTTCACCGACTCTCGTGGTGCCTTTATGATTTCTGACCACGTTGTTAAAAGCGGACAGATGAATAATCCTTGAACTTCTTCTGACAGCGAGCTAAATAGCTGAGATTGCTTCGCTGTGTTGTTGGGAGTTCATCTCACAAGCATCAGGAGGGAGAATAAAGAAGGGAGAAATAAGCAGGTGGACCAGGCAGGCTGCCACACCACTTCTGAATCAGCAGCAGGCAGGACATATCAAGTTCGGGGTGCTGTTTCCTCTTATTCCCCTGCACGTTTAACTGCTCACGTGTGAGATCCACAGATGCTAGCTGTGCGACTCTGAAGGAGGGAATAATAGAACTTTGAAGCCATAGCCAGGTGTTCTGCCTGCATCACATGAAGGGAAGCATGAGGCAATGTTCATTGGCCCCATACTTTAGCAAGGTAATACATGTCTGGTCATGAACTTGCTAAAGCCCACTTAATCTTTTCAGCAGCGATCAGTAAAAGACCTGAGCAGCTCTGCTTTAGGAGCTCTGACCACCTGTGTTGATTCTGATGTGTCAAGTCATAGGATTCTGCAGCTGTGGCTGCTTTGGTCGTGCTTACAAAGAGCAGGGTGGCCTTGTTATGACTGCTGAGTATCTGGCACATATATATCAGGCACGTCCAACAGGTAGATCGTGATCTACCAGTAGATCACTGGACGTCTTGTGGTAGATCACTGGTAGATCACTGGTAGATCACTGGCTCCCCCCAAAGAAGCTCAACAACTTTGGCACACCTAAAAAAGCTCAACATTTTTGCCTTGTACCCCAAAAAGCAGGGCTTTCCTCCTCCGTCAAACAAGCTCAACTTCTTTGACCTGAACCCCTAAAAATGGGCCTTCCTCCTTCCTAAAAGAAGCTCAACAACTTTGACCTGAACCCCCCAAAAGGGGGTAGATTACTGCCAGTTTTTAACTCTGTGAGTAGATCGCAGTCTCTTGGGAGTTGGCCACCCCTGATATATATTTTCTCCCAAATGGGACCAATGAAGGGGTGAGGAAGCCCCACGGCTGACGGAAGAAAAAACCTGGGAACATGCTCCCCCCCCACACACACACACACATCTGCTCTGCCAATGCAAACCCAGGAAAACCTTGGGTTTGGTAGCTCCTCTTTGTCAGTTTCCTATACTCCCTCCATTGCCCTGCCTGTCTCCAGTGCTGTCTTAGCCAAAGGGAGCTGAATCTCCTGAACTTCTCGTATCTTGGGGAAACTGAGAACATGCTGATATCACTTTGCACCACATGCTAAAGCTGTTTGTCTTGACTTTGGCAGAGTCGGCTGAAAACTACCCAAGATGGAGAATGAGAAAACTTAAATTCAATTACCCCCATCTGCATCCTTGGGAATCTTTGCTTTGCCGTCATCATTATTCTCCATCAGTACAACAGGAATAATGAGGCTTGCTAATGTAAAGCAAAATGATTGATGAAGTTCTTCCCAGGATTTTTGTTGTGGTGGCTCCTTCCGTCGCAACAGTCCTCTCTCCCACCAACTCCAGCACACCTGGTTCTTGCAAAATGCAGTGTACATTTCATAGTCTAGTTGAAGGACAGCCTGATTCACCCACATCATTGCAGTAGATAAGAGCATACAAAGAGTTGGATTGGTCCAATGACCCTTCTAGTCCAGTCTCCTGTTCTCACATTGGTCAACCAGATGCTTGTGGAAAGCCCAAGAGCAGGACCTGACTGCTACAGCCCTCTCCCCATTTCTATTCTTTGTATATTGTATTGTTGTTTTATTGCTATGGCCAATGGCTGATGCAAATAAAGATTCATTCATTCATTCTCTCCCCATTTGTGATTCCCTGCAACCGGCATTCAGAGACACACGGATTATCAGCAATGTCACTATCATTAGTGTGCTCAGGAAACTTAATTTCTATGTAAAGTTAACCCATGCCATTAAAAACTTTTCATTCATAATGGTTATTAAAAAAATAATTTATTCATTTTAGGGATGGACTTAGTCCTTCATATTCTAGGTGTTCATTCAATGCAGATTCACTGCATAAACAAGATCAATTACTTCTGATTATTACCGCCTTATAATTTAAAAAGGGTTGCACAGTTTTACCACTTCAGAAGGGTCACAGAGTGGGAATCCTATTCTCTGTTAGGAATTGAATGGAATCAAGGAAGGATAATTAATTAACCCTGGATTAATCAAAGCAGGTTGCAATATATATTTCCCACACACACCCACACCCTGCATCATGCAGTTGGTCCATCTGGATCAGTTCTGCCTACTTTGAGTGGAAGAAGGATGTTAACAATTTCCTGGGGGCCAAATAAGACTGAAACTGTTAATTGCATTAAGGCAGCAAACATCTTGCTTTTGCTATGTAAATAGCAGCGGAGGAGCCTGAACAGCCTTTCGACCATGGAGGTGGGAGGCATAGCTGTCAACTTTTCCCTTTTCTTGCAAGGAATCCTATGGGAATAAGGGAATTTCCCTTAAAAAAGGGGGAAAGTTGACAGCTATGGTGGTGGGAGGGAGGGAAGTTTAACTCTCTGCCTGCCTACCTACCTGCCTTCCACAGGTCAGAAAAAATTGCTTCTCTGAAGCTTCTTTTTTGAATTTCAACAGAAGTATCAGATGGCGCTAGTGGGAGCATACTCTAAAATGCAAAGTTTCAGCGCCAGCCCAAGCCATTTTGGCACCTGAGGTGAACCACAAAATGGTGCCTCCTCCCTGCCAGAGAAGAAGGGGTGAGTGAAGACCTACATCAGGAACAAGTGGAAAATAAAGACCTACACCAGCAACAAAGGGGAAGAGACCAGCAGTGCTCCTGTTTGCCAAGAGGCCCCGGTAGAGGAGCTGTATTACCAGCCTCCAAGGAGCACACCACTGCTGTTGCTGCCACCGTAGCAGTCGGTGATCCATTCCTTGGAGGCTGGATCTGCTGCTCCTGTGGATCCTGCTCCCTGAGGCAGTTCCTTCACCTTGTCTCATGGAGGGCTGGCACTGCTCAAGATCACTGGAACTGCGAGAAACAGAGGAGTAGGAACATCTCTAAGTGTTGGCCCCGATAACCTGGAAAGGCAAGGGATTAAAAGAAGACTTTCTGCATGCAAATCACCTGCTCTGCCATGGATATTTTCCCTCCCAGCTCAGAGGTAGTTATATTATTGTCTGTTTAGCACCGGAATACTTATTGTCCTTCTCCACAAACGTGTTGCTGGATATCACAACAAAAGGGCAATTTAACATACAATAAACAAGCAAGCAGCTCGGCTATGCATTTGTGTTGATATGGAAAAATCTCTTTGATTTCTTTATTTTTTAATCCATTTAATATTTACTTAGATCCTCCTTTTTCTTGCTCTTACTACCTATGGCAGCTTAATTCTTACAAGCCTCCTGAATAAGATTTCCAATTACTCTTTCTTTACTTTGAAGAAAAGCACCCTTCTCTAGAAGTTTCATCTTAATTAAATTTTTCACAATAGACAGAGGTCACTCCCATGCCGCCTTTAGAAAACATAGCAAGATGTCATAAATTTGTGTTGATTGCCATCTTCTGGAAGAAGAGGGAGAAACCACCTCTCTCACTAAAGCAGATTTAAATTCACAAACATTTCGAACATCCAGAACATCTGCAGTGAGGATCTAGAAAATCATCAGTGGGTAGCTAGAAGAACTTTGTCATTAATGTAAAGAGCAAGTTATGTGTATGTAAGAACAATATAATGTTCTTTTTCTCCTTAGGAAGAACTTCCTGACAGTGAGAGCTGTTCAGGCAGTGGAATTTGCTACCAAGGAGTGGAGTCTCCTTCTTTGGAGGTCTTTAAGCAGAGGCTTGACAGCCATCTGTCAGGAATGCTTTGATGGTGTTTCCTGCTTGGCAGGGGGTTGGACTGGATGGCCCTTGTGGTCTCTTCCAACTCTATGATTCTATGATTCTTTTTTCCTTTCTTTCTTTTTTGTATGTAATGTGATGTTATCTTTTTATGTTAAAAAAATGAATAAAAATTATTTTAAAAAGAAGAAGAAGAACTTTGTCTGGCCTGCCTTGACGGTTAATCCAATAACTTGTGAATTCATCAAGGTCATAATCCTAAAAGTATGGTGGAAACAAAAGAAAACACTAAAAAGAAGAATGAAGACCTTTGGGAGAGCTTATCTGTTTATGAGTTGTAATTGCCTGTAAATGTGAAATAAATTTTGCTAATTAGCCGACTGAGGAGCAGAGCTATTATAAGAAGCCAGGGCAGGCCGCAGACATTTTGCTCTTGAGGTGAACCTTCCCTCCCTCCACCTTCCATGCATACCTGCCAAGTGCCTTGGAAAAAACCAGGATGTTCCTTTTGGTTTTTTTTGCACAAGAGTGTGTTGGCCATTTTGGGTGCCATGCTCTCGTGCCTCGCCCTCGCCCTGGGAAAAGTGCTCTCTTCAGGGCCACATGTTTTTGGATGCCCAGGTACAGTGAGGCACAGGTCATGTGCCCTGAAATTTAAACAAACAAACAAACAAACAACAGTTTGTCTGAAAGGGACCTGATTCTCATCTAGCTAAATGGCTAAGAGGTATGGAAGAAAATGAGAGGGCCCTTATACACACCTGCGACTGATATGGGTGTGGGAGAGTGATCCTTTTGTGAAAATGACTCCATGAAACAACAGAAAGCCATTTCACAAAGAAATGATCACAAATGGAATATATTATAAAATAGACCTTACTGCGTTTTTGTCGGGCAGGAGTTAAAACTAAAACTAAAAGACACTGAGCTCAAGAAAGCAAACCTATGTATACATATAGAAGTTCTTTCTGGTTGTGTGGTTGTTGTTTTTTTAGCTTGGCCATTGACTATTCATAAGGCATATACTTAGCCTACATAACCAATGAAGTGTGCAGCCACCTTATTTTTTATTCTGTGCCATCTGCAGACCTATTTTGTGTTATAGAGGGGTTTGGAAGAGAGATCCTTACTCTCTTACAGCAGAGTTAAGCACAATGGCAAATATTACCAAGCACATTAAAACTTAGTTAGATTTGCATCTGCCACCTCTAAACAGATGTTCCATAGGAAAATACTTAGGCTAGAATAAATCACAGACACTTAGCTTTGCATATAACCGAGTGTTTTATTCACTGACTTTCCTGAAGTTACAGCAAACAACATGGGCATAGCCAGGCTTTATGTTAGGGGGGCAGAACTGAGTTATCTGCGACACAATTGGTCAGTTAGATAAGTATTTGTATATATTTACTTGATTGGGGGGCAGCTGCCCCCCTGCACCCTCCTGGCTAGGTAAAGCTAAAAGGTAAAGGACCCCCTGGACAGTTAGGTCCAGTGAAAGGCAACTATGGGTTGTAGCACTCATCTTGCTTCAGGCCGAGGGAACCAGCATTTGGGACGCGAGTGGTGCTGTGGTCCAAAACACTGAGCCTCTTGGGCTTGCTGATTGGAAGGTCGGCGGTTTGAACCCCACGACGGGGTGAGCTCCCATTGCTCTGTCTCAGCTTCTGCCAACCTCCTAGCTATGCCCATGGCAAACAAGTTCCATCTGATGGCCATAAAAATGAAGGGGAAAGGGCTTCCAAGTGACTTAAAAGGAAAATAACTTGATTTCCTTACAAAAAGGTTCATGCAATATTTGAGTTAGCGATGATTCAGGCTGTAGAATCTCCTTTTAGAGAGGTTCAGTACACTTTCTGGCAGGGGCGTTCCTAGCCCCTTGGCTGCCCGGGGCGGGAAGCCAAGAGGCACCCCTGGGGGCGGGGGCATCGTGCCTTGTACGTGCGTCATGACGCACAAACACGCTGCGACGCCCCGCCCCCGGGGGATGCCGGGCAGGGGCTTTGGGACTATCTGCAGCTCGCAGAGGCTCCCGAAGCGGCGGCCCGGCATCCCCGGAGAGGGGCGGGTCAGCGAAGAGGGGTGTCACCCCTCTTCGCTGGCCCGCCCCTCTCCTTGCCCTGGCTCCGCAAGCCAGCCAGCGGCGCAAAAAGCCGCTGGAAGGCGGGGGCTATTTTCGGCGCTGCCGGGGCAGAGCCGCAGGGGCGGCCAGCGAGGGGGGTGACACCCCGACTCGCTGGCGGCCCCTGCGGCTCCACCCCAGCAGTGCCAAAAATAGCCTAAAAAGAATAATAATAAAAAAAGTTTTTAAAAGCCCAGTGGGTGGGGCCGCCCCCCGATGTGTCACCCCCAGCAGGGGTGCTGCCCGGGGCCCCCGCCCCCTCCGCCCCCCCCGTGACGCCCCTGCTTTCAAGGAACTCCACCCACCACAGGCAACCTGAGCTCAGGTTAATCCTTTCATGCACACAAGTATCAGTCAGTAAGTAAGTGTATATTACAACATTCTGGTCATTCTTTCAAAGTTTGATATACAGTGGTACCTCGGGTTACAGACGCTTAAAGTTACAGACACTTCAGGATGAGATATTTCCTTCAGGGTGAGAACAGAAATAATGTGGCGGCAGCGTGGCAGCAGCAGGTAGCCCCATTAGCTAAAGTGGTACCTCAGGTTAAGAACAGTTTCAGGTTAAGAACAGACCTCCATAATGAATTAAGTTCCTACCCCAACCCAAGCAATCATATTGAAACCACATCATATATCCCCAAATTTACTACTAGTGGGCAAATTCAAATAAGTTATTGCATGTATGGAACAAGATCAACTTGCACAATGAGACTCCCCCCCAGTGCTCCCCCTGCATGCCTCTCATGAACCCTAAATCTGCTCTGAAGGGTTGGGAGAAACACCAGAACAGGTTTGTGCAGGGGTCAGGGGGCACACAAGGGGAAGAGAGGGGAGAAACGTTCCTTTGCACAAGCTGGCTTCATGCACACATTAAATGGCACTTTCTGTGCAACATTTCAATGGCGGTGCTGTGAATGTAGGCTTGTGGCCTTCTCAAGATCATTGGGGAAAGCCTAATATTCCCCCACCCACCCACCCCAAAAATATTCTGCTACAAAGGGATAAATTTTATGGGGGGGGGGCTATAGTACTCATACTTTGTGCTAGTACTGACTCTGTTCCCATGGTAACTTAAGTATGCTCTTCCTTAGGTTCTGATTCAATAAGAAACAGAATGGGGTACAGTGGTGCCTCGCAAGACGAAATTAATTCGTTCCGCGAGTCATTTCGTATTGCGAAAAATTCGTCTTGCGAAGCACGGTTTCCCATGGGAATGCATTGAAATTTAATTCCCATAGGAATGCATTGAAATTTTTGTCTTGCAAAGCACGACCATAGAAAAATTCGTCTTGCGAGTCACCTAAAAAATCACAAAACCCTTTCGTCTAGCGAGTTTTTCGTTGTGAGAGGCATTCGTCTTGCGAGGTACCACTGTACAGTGAAAAAAGGCATGAGCATTTGGCTGTCACAAAATATATAACTCAGATGTCAAAGGAGAAGAGTTGTGTCTTCAGAATATGATGGAAACCAACATACTGAAAGTTATTTGCATTGCTGGGGGTTGGACTAGATGGCCCTTGGGGCCACTTCCAACTTTACAGTTCTACGATTCTACGATACTTCTCCACCTGGCAAGTCACTGCTTCTTTAATATTGGTTTTTACCTAACAGTTTCAGGGCATGTGAACTTGCCATCTTACCACACTGAGTGCTTTCAGAAAGCTAGTATAGCATATAAAAAGTCCAGGAGGAAATAATAATAATAATAATAATAATCATCATCATCATCATCATCATGATTTATCTTTTCACTTCAGATATGTGTGTTCTGCACCTTCTTAAATTCTACTGAAGAAAAAACTATTTGCCAGAGGCAGAGATTGGGCACCATATACCACTACTAGAAATTCCAGAGCAGGGCTTGAATTTTCAAGAAATGCTCACAAGATGGCAGCACATCACTTTCGATTCAGTGGCAATCAGTCCTGGTAAAATCATTACCATGTTGCCAGGAGGGTAATGCTATTTTAGGACAGATCTATAGGATCTATTGGTTTGCACCCTGGAAAGAGAGAATGCACAAATGTTTTAAGTTGCCTTACGGTGGTGAGATCTATGCGAAATGAAGTCTTGTGAAAAGCGACACACACAAATTGCAGCCTCCATATTTTTAAGGTACATAGGCTATTGATAGAATTGCAGCAACACCCATATGGGGCTTTCCCTCCCTCCAGACCTACTCATGACACAAACTCTAGGCTGCCCTGTGGCACGGCAACAACAGCAACTTTGGAGGGGGATCAAACACAGCAGCAACAAGCAGGATATAACAGGGAGAGAGGGAGAGAGAGGTAAGTAGGAACAGTGCCAGATGCTGAATCACAATACATTCCTAAGGCAAATGCTTGTCAAGACATCCCTTCTTCTTGATAGGCCATAACTTCAAAACAAAACAAAACACCTCACAACCAGGGTACGGAACTGGATCCAGCCAGCAGGCCAGTTTTGTACCTCCCCATCTCTCATCCAACCAGGGACAAATCTGGCAGGTGAGTGGGGCTGCCTGCCTGTCAATCACCTAGTGCCACAATGATTCCAGTTACAGGTGGGTAGCCGTGTTGGTCTGCCATAGTCAAAACAAAATCGAAAATTCTTTCTAGTAGCACCTTAGAGACCAACTGAGTTTGTTCCTGGTATGAGCTTTCGTGTGCATGCACACTTCTTCAGATACACTGAAACAGAAGTCACCAGATCCTTAAATATAGTGGGGGAGTGGGGAGGGGTATTACTCAGAAGGGTGGTGGGAATGGGTGATAGGCTGATAAGTGTGGAAAACCTGTTGACGACAAAGTAGCTGTCTTAATACAAAGAAATTTCAGAAATAGACTGGAAAGAGAAGTGGCTGAATTGCAACTAATCACCAAACTTAAAACCATGGAGAAACCTGGTTTGAACAAAGACATTGGATTCTTATCTCATTATACATAACAAAGCCATCTTTAGCCATCTCACCCCTTGCCTTTCCCTGCAAGACTAATTGCAGCCATTTGGAGTCGTCAACAGGTTTTCCACACTTATCAGCCTATCACCCATTCCCACCACCCTTCTGAGTAATACCCCTCCCCACTCCCCCACTATATTTAAGGATCTGGTGACTTCTGTTTCAGTGTATCTGAAGAAGTGTGCATGCACACGAAAGCTCATACCAGGAACAAACTCAGTTGGTCTCTAAGGTGCTACTAGAAAGAATTTTCGATTTTGCCACAATGATGTCAGTGGCATGGCACTGGGTGACTGGGACTTCCAAGCACAATACAGGACTCACTGTGAGGAGCTTACAAAGTCAGGTGGTTGGCAGGGGGTGTGGCTTGGGCCAAATGAGGAAGGGGTGGGGCTAATTAGGCCTGTGAGCCAGAGGTTCCTCACTCCCTAAGAGGTAAAGCACATAATTTTCATGCAGAAAGCCTTGGGTTAATTCCCCAGCATCTACAGGTAGAGTTGTAAAAGGATACCTTTGTCGGAAACCCTAGAGAGCCTCTGCAAGTCAGTGTTGTAAACACCACTCAGCCAGTCAGGCCAATTGCCGCTTCCTATGCTATCCCTGGGTTAGTGGTCCCTCCTGTCCTTCCAGACTCCTCACGCCTCCACCATCTGTGTGTCTCCACTTCATACTCTTTCTTTTAGCAGCATTTAGGTCATCTTGCCCCCTTCCTAGAATAGCTGCTCTCTCTTTTATTTATAGTCCTTTTTGTAGCCTCCCTTAGTTCTTCTGTCCCATTGATGCTGCCTCCCACCCTGCTGCTATTCACTACCATTCCTGCCTCTCTCTTGCTCCCCATCACATTTCTCTCTCCCGATTAGAGCTGTCTGGACTGAGCGACACACACACACAAAAAACCCTCAATCTGGGCCTGTCTGCAGTCCAGGAACCTTTCGTTTGAACACCGGTTTAATGGCATTGTCCTCTTGTATCTGCCTGCCTGCCTCGTTTTATATGTAAACACGCACACACTCATGTACATATTTAAAAGGACTAGATTAAATTTTCTGTTAACAATAATCAGGGCACAGCAACACGAGCCTGTATAGATGTTTAGATTCCCAGCGTGGCCTCTAAATCGATGGCTAAACTGGTTTAAAAAAAGAGAAAAAACTGCGAAGTCAGCATGCTGGAAATCAATCAGGAAGAATTATAGCAAGGGCTGGATTAAAAATGTGCCGGGGATGACAGGGAATTAAATATTAATTTGCGTTGCACAGTTAAGGCCAATCAGTCTTTGGCACGATGCTGCGGCAAGAACAAAGGTCATGGGAGGAGGGCAGGCTGCCAGCACAATCAATCTTTCCTTCCCCTCCCTGCTCCCACATAAGCAGAGGTGTTTTTTTTTAAAGGATGCTGTTCTAAGTTCTCAAGCGCCTAGCGAAAAGAGAGTGATTAACCCTGTCCCTGAACAAGCCACCTCTCCTACTGAAGTGGTTCAGATACTCAGATTGCCTTTTAAATGTCACAACATAACTTTTTGTCATTAGAAGGTTATATATATTTCGGGTCCCTGGCATGATGCACATCTGCACTGCAGAGCCCTCAGACATATGCCTTGGCACGCACCAAGGCCTTCTGACCCTCCCATTGTTATTATTTTTAAAAAAAACTTCTTTAAAGAAAAAAATGATTCTATTTATTTATTTGCAGGGAGACTGCTTGTATTTTTTGGTTCTGCGTCTTATTTGTTTTGGGGTGTGTCATTGTTTTGTCTGTTGTTTGGGGAAGGTTTCTTATTATCACTAGCTTTTCCTCAGTGACATTAGTGCATTGTGGTGTCCACAACAGTGTTTTATATGTCCAAGTGAGCTCCCAGGCCAGAAAAGGTTGGGGACCCCTGTCATAGCATGTTGACTGAAAGGAATCGTGCCCCTTCCCTTCCCCTCCCCTCACTACAAGAGGGGTTAGAAGGAATGCCCTTGAGGTTGGCTGGGGCAACCCAGTCATATGGAAGGCTTATTATTATTATTATTATTACAGTGGTGCCCCGCTAGACGAATGCCCCGCTAGACGAAAAACTCGCTAGACGAACGGCATTCGCTAGCGGAAGGCTGCCCCGCAAGACGAAAAAGTCAACGGGGCATTGCCGCTTCGCTAGATGAAAAATTCGCTCTACGAAGACACTCGTAGAACGAATTATTTTCGTCTAGCGGGGCACCACTGTATTATTATTATTATTATTATCATCATCATCATCATCATCATCATCATCTCTTCTCCACCTGCCCCAGCAGCTGGTGCCTGAGGCAGCCACTTCAACCTGCCTAATTGTAGAGCTGGCTCCAAGGAAAGAAACCCAAAACCAAGACAGCAGCAAAATGTACAAACTCCTGTCCTTTTCTGTAGTGTATGGAGATCCCTAGATGTACAAAATGGTGGGCAATCTGTATTGTGCTTCTCTCGGCTAGAAGTATAACGTGTACCTGCAAGTAAAGAATGGGGAAAAGTGCCTGGAATCAATTTTCAAGTTGCAGTTAACAGATTCAGTGGTTGGTGAGTCCGTCTTATTTTGTAAATACAGAGATATGCCTTATACAATATTATACCATTAGTCTAGGTAGCTTAGTACTGTCTACCGTTAGCAATTCTTGAGTTTCAAATGCCAGCCTTTCCCCACCCTACCTGCAGATGCCAGAGGTTGGAACCTGCAATGTTGTAAATCTCTATCGCTAAGCTATGGTCTTTCCTGTTAGGAGTCATTCTGCAAAGAAACAGAAAAGACGATTGTAACTTTAAGAACTGTTTCTGTGAGTTCTGGGTACTGATATTGTAGAAAAATTCATGGCATGCCAAACTTTAGTACCATAAAATGGCATGGAATAAACAAAAATGGTCATCTTTGAAAATTTGCACGCAACATGCAAAAGTATCGGTGGAAGTCTCTCTTTGCTTTTCTCTTTGGTATCATCTGTGTTTGCACTTAAGCAATTTTGTGCTATCAGTTTGCTTGTTTTTAATCTTCAGTTCTTGTCATTTAAATGCGGAACAAATACCATCTGTGAAACTGACATTGTCCAGGTATTTGTTTTGTTGCCAAGGAGCTTGGGTAAATAACGCGAACCAAATTAGAGAAAGGAGAACTGCAGATATTACCCAAACACTTGGTTAATTCCCTTTTTCATTCTTTCACCCTAGCAGGGGTAGCAACTTGAATAAAATATCACAGTGGGGGAGGAAAGTCCTGCCCTGCATATTCGATCACAATATGCGGCACATGTACACCATTTGAATGACAATGCCCATCAACTTGGGGGGGGGGGGGCTTGGCCTCCATAAATACTTTATTGGGCAAGGGAGGGGGCAAAGGAACCTCAGCCCCTAGGACAGGGGTCAGCAACCTTTTTCAGCCGTGGGCCGGTCCACCGTCCCTCACCATGTGGTGAAAAAAAAAATGAACGAATTCCTATGCCCCACAAATAACCCAGAGATGCATTTTAAATAAAAGCACACATTCTACTCATGTAAAAACACCAAGCAGGCCCCAGAAATAACCCAGAGATGCATTTGAAATAAAAGGACACATTCTACTCATGTAAAAAAACGCTGGTTTCCAGACCGTCCGTGGGCCAGATTGAGAAGGCGATTGGGCCGCATCCAGCCCACGGGCCTTAGGTTGCCTACCCCTGCCCTAGGAGTTGGCTCCTATGCACCCTAGAGTAGGCATGGGGAATCTGTGGCCTTCCAGACATTGCTGGACTGCAACTCCCATCATTCCCTGGCCATTCTCTTTGCTGACCGGGGCTGATGGAAGTTGGAGTCCAGCTACATTTGGAGGGTTCCTCATCCCTGCCCTCCATGAAATATGGATGTACAAGACAATTAGAGCCACAGTGAATGCACTTGTGGTTGTTGCTCCTATAAAGGAGCATAAAAGTAGTCTGCTGGATCAGGCCAACGGCCCATCCAGCTCAGCACCCTGTTCTCACATAGCCAACCAGATGCCTGTGGAAAACTAGGGAGCAGAGCGCAAGAGCACTCTCCCCTCCTGTGGTTTCCACAAACTTGTATTTAGAAGCATTGCTGACTCCAACTGTGGAGGTAGAGAAAAATCCATCACAGCTAGTAGCCATCAATAGCCCTCTCCTCCATGAATTTGTCTACCCCTCCTTTAAAGCCACCAAAGGGAGCAAATATATTCTGGCAGGGGGAAAAAGATTGTGCTGATTTGTCCTGCTGTCGTCCTGCTGTCCTTTTCTCCACAGAACATTCTCTTCCCACACAAAGATTTCACAATTACTTCAAATTCCAAAGTATATATAAAAAAATTCCCAGCTAGTTCAAGAACCTGTGGCCCCCATTCAAACCTGAATGGTCACACAAAACTTGGAACAGATTTTCAGAAAAGCATATTATTATTACTATTCAAAACAGAAACTAGCAGATCAAAGCAAAGCACTTTGTAAGAAAGCTTGTGTTCCATGAATTACATTCATAAAAGCACAAGCAGAATGCAGTTCATAATTCTTCTTTGTTTACTGCAATGAGAATACCTTTGCTTTGGCAAATTAAGTTGAACAGTATGCATGAAAGAAATGCATTAAACCCACTTGAGCTTGAGGCCTGTATCAGCAGTACATCCAGAAGCCTTTCTGCCTTCGAGTACTTAGAGAGAGAGAGAATGTAAAAATGTAATCTAAAGAGGGTCAGCCTCTTATCATGGTCCAGATACACTGCAGAAAACCATTTAGAAACTCTCATAAAAAAGCATAAGGGGGAAGCAAAAAGGCAAGGATGCTACAGAAGCAGTCTAAGAAAGGCTCTTGTTCATTTAAATTATGAAAAGCTGATTAGAAAGATCACAATTATGATGCCAGAAAAGCTAGGAGAGCAGACAAATTTCAGCTATTGCAGTGTAATCCTATATAATTCAGAAGTATTTCCCATTGCATCCAATGGGTTCTACTCCATATGATTGAAAGGTAAGGCCTCACAGAACTGAGTGAGACATGCTTCTGAATAAACATGTACAGTGGTGCCTCGCAAGACGAAATTAATTCGTTCTGCGAGTGCTGTCGTATAGCGAAAATTTCGTCTTGCGAAGCACCAACGGGGGAAGAGCAGTTTGACGGGGGGGGGAATCGCGAAAAATTTTCGTCTTGCAAGGCAAGCCCATAGGAAAATTCGTCTTGCGTGTCAGCCTTTAGTTAGCGAATGCCTTTCGTCTAGCGAGTTTTTCGTCTAGCGAGGCATTCGTCTAGCAAGGTACCACTGTATAGGCTTGCAGTCTTTGCCACTAATCTGACTTCCTGTTCTCTCCTGATGCGTCAAACTTAGACTGTGAAGCAATCCTCTGTTATACAAATACTTCACATTCTCCTGACTCCAGAGTAGCAGAGTCTTACTCTACCACACCCATATGAATTTAATTACATCTCCTGTATTTTAATTCAGATTATCTCCCTATTGAGATACACAATGTCACCCTGCCTATTCAAATACACTGATATTCATGGTACGTTAGTGATGTTCTGGGGTGTTTTATGTTGTACATTGCCCTGAAATCCAATAGCATGGAGTGTGAAACATTAATGGTTTAATGAATCAATTAATCAAGCTCTGCAGCCAAATTTTAATTGTTGAAATGTGAATCAGTGCACTTGTTACACTTCTCTGCCATTCCATAACATTAGATGCAGTTGTCATCAGTGCTGGCTGATGCCCACCAGATATTTTGGACTACAATTTCCATCAGCCTCAAAGCAGCACAGTGTGATGAGATATGTAGTCACAAACATTACTGATCCAGTGACGTAGCGTGGGGGGTGCTGGGAGGGCCAGTGGCACCGGGCGCAACATCTGGGGGGCGGCTCAGAGGAGGGAAGGAAGAGGGACTGGCTTCCTCCGTATCAGGGAGGGGAGCTGATTTGTCTCTCTCTCTTTCTTTCTTTTTCTCTCTCTCTCCACCAGCCCCCTCTCCCTTTTCTCCCTCCCTCCATCTCTGCCTCTCTATCTATCTATCTATCTATCATCTATCTATCTATCTATCTATCTATCTATCATCTATATCTTTATTTATTTCTTTCTTTCTTTCCATCTCTGCCTATCTTGCTCTCTCTCTCTCTCTCTCTCTCTCTCTCTCTTTCTATCTGTACCTCTCTTTCTTTCTTTCTTTCTTTCTTTCTTTCTTTCTTTCTTTCTTTCTTTCTTTCTATCTCCACCTCTACCTTTCTTTCTTTCTTTCTGTCTTTCTCTCCCTCTCCCTCTTTATTTCCTTCTATCTATATCTACCTCTATCTCTGTGTATCTATCGTTTAGCTATATTTCCCTACAGTATCTCTGTCTCCTCCCTCTCTGTTTCTCTCTCTCTCTTTCTTGACTTACTGTAGTTTATTAAATTGTCACATAGCTCCATCCAGATCACATAACATTTTTTTTGTTTTTTCCTTTGACTTCCCATATCGCTTCCCAAAATCTCTTTACTGCTTTATTGTTTATAACAATACACCCAATATTAACCTAACAATAGGAAAAAAATTGGGGTCCCCCCCCCCGTTGCTTATTATGCTAATCCATCTTGTATTGCCAAAAAATCAAAATATTTACTTCGGTAATCCAAAAAGGGTTCTTCTACAAATGCCTCATTCTAGGGGTCTGGAGGTTCATTCTCTCTCTCTCTCTCTCTCTCTCTCTCTCTCTCTCTCTCTCTCTCTCTCTCTCTCTCCCCATCTCTATCTATCTTCTATCAATCTATATTTTTATCTCATTCATTCTCTCTCCCCCACTCTTTCTATTGTGATCTACCTCCCTTTCTCTCTCTGTCGCTCTCTATCATCCCTTTCTCTCTCGTTTTTCCCCCCACCTCTACTGTCCATTTATCTAATTATCTATCTTAGATAGCTCAGCCAGTAGAACATGGGACTCTTAATCTCAGGGTTGTGGGAAGGGAAGTGATGGAACATTTGCTCCCCGGACAGAACGGAACGTTACACAAGAACTACATTTTGACACCCCAGAGTCTGCGGTGTTAAAATGCTTTAAATTGCACCAGGAATGGTGAGCAAAGAGACAGTGAACCACTCCCAACTGTATCCTCCGGGATTGTACGTGGGATGGGATCTGAAGTTTGGCAATATGCTCCTAACTTACCTTACAGGAGGGACGCGGGTGGCGCATGCTAGGTTATTACATTTGTAGATTTGTATTCATAGACCTGCTGAAAATGTGGAGAATGTGTAATGCATGTTCGCACTCAATAAAGTGTTTGAAAATAAACTTGTATTTAGATGCATTTTACTTTAATTACACCAGTATTTTCATAACAAACAATACATGTGCTTAGGGGGTAAGGGTTTCTTTAACTAATCTAGTGGAAGAGACTCGAGTGCTAAAATCCACGGCTTAGGGGGCGCAAATTACTTGCCTTGCCCCGGATGCTGACAACCCACGCTACGCCACTGTAGTGATCAACTGCATTTATCTACTGTCTGTTTGCTAAGGCACCTAAGGCAGTTTGCAACTTCAAAATACTAAAACAAATAAATGATATAAAATGTAAAGTTCACCCTGTAGGGAGAGGAGGCTGTACAACAGGAGCAGGCAATGAAATTTACCTTTACTTCATTTTTCTTCCCCACAAGAGAATTGGTGGGGGAAGTGACAGAGTGGAGCACAGCTTGCTGTTGTCTTTGCCTCAGTGCCGGATTTACGTATAAGCTAAACAAGCTATAGCTTAGGGCCCCACTCTCTTGGGCCCCCCCAAAATGTAAAGGGGAAAAAACTGGATGTACATTTCCAAAATATAAGATAAAAAACAAATAAAATAAAACCGCCATACAGCAACAGTGTTTTGTTTTTTGTTTTG
Source organism: Lacerta agilis (assembly GCF_009819535.1). Classification (NCBI taxonomy): domain Eukaryota; kingdom Metazoa; phylum Chordata; class Lepidosauria; order Squamata; family Lacertidae; genus Lacerta; species Lacerta agilis. Next base: position 85,893,850 of record NC_046313.1, on the reverse strand, counting down.
TTTTGTTTTGTGTAGGCTCCTTAATAGCTTGATAATTATTTCACTATTAATATACTACTTCTTAATTGTATTTCACTAGACACATATCCAATATCAGTATTCATAACTGAGAAGGCAGTCCAGGTCTTGGTCCAGAAGCTCTGAGGAATAAAGCTATAAAGGAGTAATAATGGTGCTGAAAGCATGAAACAAGTAAACAATCAAGCCAGGAAATGTGGAAGGTACTCACCTCAGTGTTTTTGTTCCTTTTATCATTTTAAAACAAGCTCTCAACGGTAATGCCACAAACTCAAAACTGGGATATTTGGTATCTTCTGGATTTTCCACAGATTTTATGTTGGTGATTGCTTACAAACATTTATGGGAGACTAGCTTCCTTTTACTAATTTTACTGGGGACAACACTGAAAAATATGGTGGCCCAGCTACCCCCATGCTCTCTTTGCAAAGTGTCGGGGAGCCTGAGCACTGGCAGAGGCTAATGCTGAGGCCTTTGGGTGCTGCCAGGAACTACTTGGTGTGTGCAGCTGACAGAGAATGGATTGGATGCATCTATCCAGTTGATATATTTAACATTTCTAATGGTGCAATGATGCCTAGAGTGAAATTCAACAGTGCTGTCATGAAGCATATTCGGCGAGACCACCACAAAAATTCTGGGAGGAGCACTCTATGCTGAGAGTTGTGGGAGTTATTTCCCTTCCAGAGCTACAATTGCCAGTTCCCTGTGAAAAGGGATTGTTAAATCACTCTGGAAATCATAGCTCTGTGAGGGAAATAACTCTCACAACTCTCAGCACCCATAACAAACTACAGCCCCAAGAATTCTTTGGGAGAAGCCATAACTGTTTAAAGTGGTATCCTAGTGCTTTAAATGTGTGGTGTAAATGGGACCCTCATGTCAGCCCAAGGACTGTGATCCCAAATAGCGACGCAGAGGACAAAAGGAAGGGAAGATGGCAAGTTTAGCACAGATGTGAAACCTCAGGCAAATGCAGCTCTCCGGGCTTATCTGGCCTCCAGGACTCCAGACCCTCCAAGTGTCCCTATTTTCTGGGGACATCCCTGATTTAGAGAAGCCGTCTCAGTTTCTGATCCCGGAATGTCCCACTTTTCCTTAGGATGTCCCTATTTTCCTTGGAGAAATGTTGGAGGGTATGGAGATTTCCAACCTCCAAGCAGCATGAAGGCAATCCTGTATAGGGAAGTTTTTTAAACGTTTACTTTTTGTTTTTATATATGTTGGAAGCTGCCCAGTGTGGTTGGGGCAACCTAGGAAGATGTATAGGGTATAAATAGTAAAATTATCATCATGGAATGGGACGTCTCTATTTTCATCAGAGAAATGTTGGAGGATATGGGACTCTCTCTAGTCCATGCCCTCTTCTAGGTCACACTGCTCTCTGGCCTTACTGTTCACTCTCCTCAGTCCTCACTCATGTGCTTTTGTTTGGCTGGAACTTTGATAATACTTACTTTGCCTACATGAAGAGGGGTGTGTAGAAACCTCTGAACTGTGCATGGCTTGAATGTGTCTTCCTGTCCAAAGGAAAGAGGCATGTCTGTTGCTCCACCCCATAAAGCTTTTTTATTTAGAAATGCAAATCTGAAGTATATTATAAAAAACCAATGCTAAAATATCTGAAAGGTTCTTGTTGAAGATAACTGGTCACAAAGAAGCAGAGGAAGTGCATAGACATGTTCACTACATTATTATGTTCAATTATTATGTTCAATAAAGGTAAAGGTAAAGTAACCCCTAACCATTAGGTCCAGTCGTGTCTGACTCTGGGGTTGCGGCGCTCATCTCGCTTTATTAGCTTAGGGAGCCGGCATACAGCTTCCGGGTCATGTGGCCAGCATGATAAAGCTGCTTCTGGTGAACCACAGCAGTGCACGGAAACACTGTTTACCTTCCCGCCGGAGCGGTACCTATTTATCTACTTGCACTCTGACGTGCTGTCGAACTGCTAGGTTGGCAGGAGCAGGGACCGAGCAACGGGAGCTCACCCCGTCACGGGGATTCGAACCGCCGACCTTCTGATCAGCAAGCCCTAGGCTCTGTGGTTTAACCCACAGCGCCACCCGCGTCCCTTTATTATGTTCAATACATTATTAATATATTTATTATAAAAATATTTTAAAAAACAAAGGATGTTGTAGAGCTTCCCCAAAAATGTGTGGGTTATGGGCTCATCCTTCTGCAAGTGCCCTCAAGCACAAGACTACTGTATATTGTTTGAGGTTTCAACTGTTGCAAAAATGCTGTGGTTGGATTGTTGATGTGGTCAGATAACTCTGGTGCTCATAAGCTTGCACTGGCTGCCCATATGCTACTGGGACCAGGTTCAAGGTTCTCATATTAATTTATAAGGCCCTTAACAGCTTGGGTCCAGGATACCTCTGGGACTGCCTGATCCCTTATACCCCTGCTTAAACACCAAGGCATTTGAGGGAGTTAATGATCACCCATGGCGCCTATCCATATTGCTTTGTGTTGAGTATCAAAGGTCCAGTTTTGTGGAACTCTCTTCCAGTTGAAAAATATGCCTGATGACAAAGGGGAGTCCATCAACATCTGGAAGATAATAAGAGTCCTCATTCCTGCTATAGCTTATTGGTGTCCAACATGGTCATTTCTGTGATATAGGCCTCAAGTTTCATTCTTCACGCTCTAATTGTTTTATCCACTTTTGGTTTTATTACATGTAATTGATTCAATTGTTTATAAAATTCTAAAATAAATAAAATACTCTACATGCATTGTGGGCTGTTAAATCATCACTGGAAAAACGTTTGAGAAAAGGTAAACTGTTTATTCAACAGGATGAGTCCACACCCAACCAGTGGTTTGATCTACATGGCATCATCAGCATACATAACATAGGATCCAATCAGACACTCTAACTGAATGGCATTTTATCATACATTACAGAGACAATATCCATAAGAGGGACGACAATCATTATACAGGGCAGCCAACCAGCAGTTTCCTAAGGTTTTCTGGCAAGAACAAAAAGCAGCCACTCAGAAGCAAATTGGATTCAGAAGGCCTATTGCCATACTGTGAAAACTGCAGCACTGCTAGGAAATTATATAGTCCAGGATTTACAAACAGAAAAAACCCTATCAGGTACTGTATTGTTTAGTCAAAGAGGGAGGAAAAGTGCATGGTCTTTATATCATTAAAAGGTCTTAAACATTTACATTGTTTGCTTATGACAGTTTCTGTACAGCAATAATATAAGGGTGGGTGCAATTGCTTTTAAGTCAGCACCGTTAACACGCATCACTTGGTTGAACGAAAGGAATACTGTCGCCAAGTTACAAGGGGGTGAAGAAGAGAAGAGGCTACAACATCTACAGTCAGCCATCTCTGGGTGCAAGCTAAAGTAGCTGTGATTGAAGAAGAGCAATCTGATTTTATGGGGAGGATCAGAGGTCAATTCTATGATATTTTACTTGCTTTGCATTGAAAAACCCCCTCCATTTTAGAGTGCAGTGTCCATCAGTACTGTGGCATTGAGACACTCCCCCATTATTTTCCCAGAGGCCAGTAAAGAAAAAGGAATAGTTTTCATTGTTCGGAAGATTTTTAATTTGAGAATTTTGAATTTTTTTTAATTTAAAGGCTGCATCTGTTATTTTCTTCAGCCAATTTAACCAACACTACAATGCCCCCCCCTTCATTCTGGCACCACACACCAAATTATATATGCCCTGATATTGGTCTCAGATCAAACTCAACACAGATGCTCCTATTACTGATTCAGGAATCGCATCAGCATGAACAAGACAGAATTAGCATAGTGAGCAAGAGACAAATTTGCTTCATTCTCTCCCCCCCCCAATGATTTACAATATACAGCCCATGCACTTCACATTCGCTACTTTAATGCATTTTCAGTTGTCCCTTGAAATTATTGTGTTGGGTCAAGCCAAATCCAGTTGTGTCTGAGGACACAGACAAATCTACCAGGAATTTCTCTTGTGCGAGACTGCACAGGAAATGGCACTTTGCAAAACGAAAAAGCTGCCAGTAGATTATTGTGCCCCAAACCTACACAACTGAACTTTGTAGACACGTGCAAACTCTACCCAAGATTTGATGATTCGACAACATATTTTGCCAATGTCGTGTTTTCTGTACTACACACAAATGCAGAAGGTCTTCTACAATTCCTAGTGGTTGCCTGCAATTTGACAAACACTGCGGTTTGCATGTGGGTAGCTCTTTAAAAATGCAAATACATTTCTTGTCCATACAACAGAAAGAGGAGGGGGAAACTTTAAAGCAATGCACCCACAGTATAACATTAACTGTACAAGAGATATCTTGATATGTCTAGCTCCCAAGCACATTTAATCCAAGCATTTGTTCCGGTGCTCAAAAGGCACTTATAAGATTTATTTAAAAAAACAAAACAAAAAAACAACAACCCCACCTACAGATGAAGATGCAAAAAATAATTTATTTTTAAAAAGACACTAGAAGTGTATCAAAGTAAACCCTCAAATAAAGTCATGGTTTTGTTCTCAAGTCACTTTCAGAAGTATGCTTTTAAAAAAAAAACCCTGCTAAAGCAACTGTTCCCCATGAGCTAAAAGTGGGGAAAACGTAACTGGCAATGGAGATAAAATAGTATGACAAATTATTTTTTCCTCCACCCCCATCCCAATACCTAAGATTTCACTTACTTGCTCTTTACTACAGCAAACTTAACATCTGCTGTCATAATGACCTTTGGGTTACTCTAAAGTTGGAAAGGCATGGAAGGGGTGTGGGTGGGAGAGATAAAAATAATTTGATGAATGAAAAAAAAACCACTCCTATATTAACTAATTGTGGCAATTACAAATGCCTACAACATTAGCAGACATGTAGGTAAACACAATTTCTCTTTGTAATATTATATTTAGGAACAATAATAGAATAAACTACATACATTATCTTCCCTTCACACTATACATGGGAAGGTCAGGACTGTTTTAGGGATGGGGAGGTTGTTTTCATTTTTTACTGATGCATTTTTGTTACACTGAATTATCTACTAAGTGCAAAGATTGGGTATCACTGGGTCTCAACTAAAATTTAGCCTTAAAAAAGTTACATTGTAGCAGTTACTTTTCATCATTTAAGCAGGTACACCATTATATAAACAGACTAAAACAGGCAAGGGGCCGTTAAGAAAAGAGGGAAAATGGATGAAGCATGCTTGCACATGAGGTATTTTTTAAAAAGGAGAATCGCACAATGATTGTGTGTGTTTATTTCAGAGGGTAATAGATATCCCACCCAATACTTGGCTATTCTATGCATTTTATGTACGTAGACGGGATTGGGGATGTATTTGTGCAAATAAAGAAGGATAAAATGGTAAGTTACTAAAGGAACAATCCTAAACTCATGGGAAGGGTGCCTGGCAGGCAACTGGGTACTCTCTCTGTTTTCATGGGGGGAGACCAATAGCTGGAGGCTTCCTGCATGTCACTGCTAACACAGCCCTCAGTGTCCCCAAGGGCAGTGAGGGCAAAATGGGAGGATTCCAGGCATATATTGATGCAAATAATCTCAGATCCAAGCTGGTACAAGCCTTGCAATGGTAGTTCCTCCATCGTGAACTCCCTGCCGCTGCCAAACCTCCATAGGATTGCCTGACAGCTCCGGCCCTGCTTTAAAAATGGTGCACCATCCTGAAAGCTGGTAGATGCCATTAAAACCAACCTCTAGGGAGGAATAGGAAACAAGTCCAGCTTCTTTTTAAATGATGGCCACTGCAAAATTAAAAGTCAAAAGATGCCAAGAAAGCAAAGGAAAGTGCAGAGTTAATCAAGTGCGCAGTCTGAACGAGGTTTGTCAAGAAGTACAACGCTGTTTAAAATAAAAGTGAAAATGCCCAGCCAAAGAGACGTCCACAAAAAGGAGACAAAATAAAAAAATTGCAGCAAGAAGAGTCTTGAGTTCAGTAAATAGGGAAAAGTTTTAGCTATCATGCAACCCCGAGCTCTTGCTGCATTTCCCCCCCCCCCTAGGTTAAATTTTAGAAAGAAACATAACTTTGTTTTCATAAACTCCAAACGGCTGTATATTGTTATATAGTACAGTACAGAAAGTGCAAATTGTCACCTCATCAGATCAGTTATATATCTGACATGGTCAAATATGGCTCATGCTATTCATGCAAGGGGACACAGTTTGAGTCAAGAACCTCTTGTGCTGCTGAGTCATTTTAAAGGGAATGTGATTTTACCAAAATCTTCCTTGCCTGTTTTAATCCAGATTTTATCCAAAGGAATCATTAGGACGGGGGAATAAAATATTTCAAACACTATATAAGTTAGCCTATTTATTTATTGTTATCAACCACAGGTTACTTCAGAGTCCTCTTCTGTTTTGAAAACTTCAAGACAGCAGGAGTTGAGTTTCTTTTGTACACACATAACATTGTGCTACAACATGAAGTACGTACAGAAAATCCTAGGTTTCCCCTTCACGCAAAGGGAAGGTACTACTTTTAATTTCTTTGTGTCCACAGGTGGTATACTCCTTCCAACTAGGAAATGACCACAAGCTTCCATGTTTCAATGAACCAGTCTTGAAGAGATGAACTTGAAGACAAAAATCCATCCATTTACCTAGCAGGGTAAACATCACCATCAGATGCACTTCTGTATTTGCAGGACAACAGCTGAGCCCCATGGTGTTTCCTTTTGCTTGCTGCAACTCTAACGCCAAGCCAAGCCAGTGTGAATATTCAACTCAAGGACTGACCAATCTTCTATTGCTTAATGCACGGTTGCTGTGTAATCCACACACGCACACTCACTCACACACACAAAATCGCTCTCCAGCAGAAGTCTAGGGGTGAGTTTCTGAGGTAAATCTACTAAAATGTTACTGGGCTATGGACAGTGTCATATATATACTTCTACACAGACCAGAATGTTCCAGTGGTAATACATAAAATAGCCATCTTATTTGGCTACACCAAATATTTCCAGCAATCTTGATGAGTATGTGTGTAAAATATCATGAAATCCTTAAGCCACATCTACTGTCCTCAGTGCCATTGTTTTTCCAAGAGTCATTTTCGCTGCCTTTTCCCTTCAGTAAATGACATCATTTTGTACAATCATACAGGAAATGAAAATCAGGATGGTTACCCATTTTTCCACCAGAGATTCCCTCGGGATGGTGCTAGCTACATGGTGCCAGATTTATCTGAGGAGCTATTTGGGAAGATCTTCTCTGTGGGTGTCACTGCAGGACTACCCATTCCTGAGCTACTACTGCTACTTGATCGATGCTGGACAACTGGCCGGATGGGTCTCATGGGTGGGGGCCTAAGCTGAGCTCCAGCAAGCCGGGCTGAGAGGGCAGGCTTAAAAGTAGTCATCATCTCCGTGGTTGAGCTGCTGCTACGCCTCATGGCAGCATCAGGATCTCTGATCATGATGGTGTGAAGGGGGCTGGCAGGTTCAGAGTTGACAGAACCTATCTGAGGGTTCTTCATTGGTTCAAGGGTGTCCAGGACAACGTCAGGGGCTTGTTTCACAGTATTTTGCCTTTCAAGCTCACGCAGCTCATTCAATGCTGTGCTCATTGTCTTCTCAATGTCCTGTAAACACAACAAACAGAAGCAGAGGGGTTAAACTCTCATCATTCTTGCATTAAATGATTTAAACCTGTCCATTACTTGTTTCTCATGGTCACTTCTTTGCTTTCATTATTCAGAGGGCTGGATTCAAAAAGCCACAAATGGACCAATTGGTAGAATTTTCCCACATGTGATGGTGGGAGTCTTTTCAGTACTGTTTTAGGTAGGTTCTAAAACAGTTCTCATGTTTACATTTGCCCAAGAGCTGCAGAATAACATCAGATCATTTCGCTTTCCCAATGCTCTACTACAGTAGTAGTGGCTCTCCAGACTACATCTGTCACCATCCTGACCCTTGGCCATGCTGGCCGGGGCTGATGGGAGTTAGACCAGCAACATTTGGGTGGGGCAAAGATTCCCCTGCTCTACTGTAAGATGTTGAACCAGTGAGCAACTCTCTGGACTGTAAGTAACCCTCAGAATTGCTGAACCTCAACAGCTCTCAGGACAATGTGAGCCCACCCATCAAGTTTCTTGATTAAGAGTTCACTTTCAGATGAAAATAAACCCCATGTTGTCCTGGTCAAATGGAAGTTTAACAGGCCCAATTCTCCATGGCTATTTGTTAATTAAAAGTATGTATAGTCTGCCTTTCAGCTTCCAACATTATTAAAAACATATCAAAATAGAAACATAGAATGAAAATAAAAAACACAGCATGATTAATGCAACTGAAGGTTGTATTCTTGATTTCAACACGAAGTGAGTTTTCCCAACCATGTTTTCAGTTATGGTTATTAATTCCCCAATGCTCTTCCATGCAATTCAGCAGGACAAAGTCCTCTTTCATTTTCTGTATGGTACAACTATACTGGTTGGTCACCTTCATGTTTCTGCTCAGATGATGGCATTTGGCTGCCAAGAACTCTTTCCCCCACTATACTAATGAGTGGGAGTAGCGACATCCATCATAGTCATTTAGTATTTACCAAGAAATCTGTTAGTGTATCCTTTTTGGATGGAAGGCATCTACCCTCCTATGCATTTAAGGATAATAAGCTGACATGAAGGTTTCACTAGAAGGCCATTGCAGCCAAAATTAGAGCCCAATTAAACTGAAATGGGGGAAATGAAACACTGCATGTCAAAGGCTAAACAGCGTATACAAACCCTGTAAATTATAACAATGCACTTAGGAACACAGCAGCTATGCTAAGAGGAGGGTTTCCCTCCTATTCAGTATTGTTTTTTTTATTGAAACCTCCATAAGATTTTGAGTCGAGAAGTGCACGAGTACAGGCACAATCCGAACATCCTTTGTGCTGGCTTGGTGGGGGCAGGTTGGGATGGGAAAAGGTATCCCTCCACCAACAGCCTTTGCTTGTGAAGCGTGGTGCAGAGGTCCCTGGTTCTGCCTGTTGAATGCGCAGGTGGGTGAGCACTAGAAACCCATGAAAGAGGGCATGCCAGGGGAAGGGCTGAGCCCAAGTTGGAACCTGAGCTTGCCCCACTGCTGTCACAAGATGGCACTGTGACAGCTCCAGGCTGCCTACCATCTTTCATGGACTATGGATGTGGCAATGGCCCCTCTTAAGCTGTGCCAGGCAGTGGCTGAGGTGCGTTGTGCCTTAAAGCATTAGGGACCTGCAAGATCCCACTCAAAATTAATGTGGGTGGAAGGTGGTATCAATACTGATCCAAGAAACTATTCATCCTTAACTGAATCTAGTTCAGTAAAACAATAATATTACTGTATTATTTAACTTAATAACTCCACAGTTATAAGCCTCTTGAACATAGGTGTTTTTTTATTTAAAAAAACCAACCCACACTTTTGTTAAAATAATTCCCCCTACACTGTAGGTATTGCAGATATATGATGCAAATCCTATTCTGATCATGTTGACAGTAGAAGGAGCACAAAACAATTCCAATTCTCAATAAGCTGGAGCTTTTACAGATCAGAGTAAAAATGAAAGAAAAAATGGCACTAATTATTCTTCCCATCGTCATAGCTACTATTAGGCCATTTAAGAAAAATAATGTGATTACGAATAAAATTATGTTGTTATAAAAAGAAAGTGTTGCATTGCCCACCCCCTTTACCTAACCCCTGACATTGGTACTTGAACAATCTGCTCAGCACTCAGCAAATAAACGGCTTCTTTCAGGCCTATCTAGTAGAAAAACAATGATGTGAAATATACATTTTGTCACAAATACAGGCTCAGCCTCGACATGTAACTTTTGACAGCTACGTATGAATAATGCATTTTAGCAGCTTCAACTGATAAAACTGACCCATGTACTATCGTGGTGGGGGGGCACCTTGATTTTTGGGTTGCATTGCTGACAGCAAAATTAGCATATGTATGTATGGCAATGGCCATAAACACTGTCATTTTATGTAGAAACAAAAGCGAACAGTCATATATATTTACTCTAGGATGGAAACAGAGGGTGATTGGAAAGAGGTAGCACCTTTCTTTGAAATCCCCTCCAGCTATTATACTTCAATGAAACCCATATGAATTCCAAGTTCCATAATTTTCATTTGCAAAAAAAATAAAAAAGACAGTCCTAGATGCCACATAGCTTTTAAGAAAGGATCTTTGCAGAACTTGGGATTTGAAAATGTACACAGGATGTGCTGTGAGGCTGTCTACTCAGAACTCTACTTCAGAGTTCAATGGGACTTATTTCCAGTGTGTTTGGAACTGAAGCATCAGTACTGTAAAAGATATATAATTCCAAATCACACCACTGCCAGCTTATTTGCTGAGGAGTACTCATTTGATTATCTTGGTTCATTCTTTCATTTAATTTGAAGATTTATAGTCCAATCTGAATTTTAAATAAGCCTCCTTGGCTATCCAGGACTCTCTTATTTCCCCTTGAATGAACAATTACCGTATTTTTCGCTCCATAGGGCGCACCGGACCATAGGGCGCACCTCGTTTTTAGAGGAGGAAACAAGAAAAAAAATATATATTTTTCTGGTTTTCCTCCTCTAAAAGCCCTGGTTTTTTTCGAGGATCAGCTAAAAGTTTTGCAGCTTTTTTTGCAAAGGGAAAGGCCCTGGTTTTTTGAGGATCAGCTAAAAGTTTTGCAGCTTTTTTTGCAAAGGGTAAAGCCCTGGTTTTTTGAGGATCAGCTAAAAGTTTTGCAGCTTTCTTTGCTAAGGGGAAAAAGCAAAGCTCCTTTTGCAAAGGGGGAAGAGCAAAGAGGAAAAGCCCGGTTTTTATGGGGTTCAACTCACATTTCTGCAGCTTCTAAAAGAAAGGGAGCCTTTTCTACAGTTTCCAGACAGATAATCTAATTAGCCAGTCACATGTCGCTGGGGAAACAAACAACCTCCCTCTGCAGCACATTCAACAATGGAGGCCTGGGCAAGAGGGCGGGGCTGAAAGGGAGCCAGGACTCTTATCTCTCTCCCGATCTCTTGCTGATCAGCTGCTGAGCGGGGTCCTTTCAACACCCCCTTTTCTCTTTGTAAAATAAAAAGCATGGTCCTCTTTTGGCCCCTGGGCAATTCAGCTCCAGGGACCACCATTCGCTCCATAAGACGCACAAATATTTCCCCTTACTTTTTAGGAGAAAAAAAAAGTGCGTCTTATGGAGCGAAAAATACGGTAGCTATTTGCCACATTTCTTGCCAATGTGAAAAGGTGCTTTGATAAAACATAGAGGCATTTCTCTCTTAGTGTTGCCACTTGCTCTGACTTCACTACCCTGTTTCTCCTAAAATAAGACATAGCCATAAAATAAGCCATAGCAGGATTTCTATGCATTTGCGAAATATAAGCCGTTCCCCAAAAATAAGCCATAGCCCGAAAATAAGCCATAGTGACGTGGTACCTCCCATTAAAACAGCCTGGAGAGGCGTGGCTATGCAGCGTACCGATGCGACACGGTTAAAATAAGACATCCCCTGAAAATAAGCCATACTGTGTTTTGTTGAGCAAAAAAAAAAAAAAAGACGGTGTCTTATTTTAGGAGAAACACGGTAGCAATTTATTTGTGCTCTTTTCTCTTTACTTGCATTTCTTCTCTGCTGGTTATTTTTTTAAAAAAAAATAAGGTGTTTTAAGAAAATAGTCTAGAAACAGAATTTGTGGCCTGGAGATCATGCCACCCTATTTTGTTTTTAGGACAAAGATAATAGGCTGCTCTGTCTATTATTAAGGAAGGTTTTTTCTTTCTTCTAGATAACCATCAACTGCCAACAGAAGTTTTTAGATGCTCTGTTGGCAGTTCCCTCTCTGCTGGCCTCTGTGCCCGACCAGATTAGGAGTAATGGCCCACAGAAACAGCAATTCATTCTAATAGCATAAGACAAAGAGCGCCCACTGCTAGGCAAAGAAGTAATGTCATTCTATTTGGTTTACTGCTGTGCAAATTAAACACTAAACGAAAAAGGAAGAATAAAAATGAGGCAGAATAAAGAAAAGGAGGGGACGACAATTTGAATCAAAACAAAGTCTTCATAATCCTTAAACAGGGACATGTGGGATAATGGCATTAAACCTAAATCATCACACTGCAAAAAATAATAATTGATGACTGCCTTTAAAAACTGAACACCACCAGCCACTAGTGTTACTATGGCGAAAAGTAGCACAGTAACAAGCAAGCAAGCAATAAAGTGACAACATAATCAATCTATCAACAGCCCACACAGAAAAGGTTGAAAGGTGTCAAAAAGCTAATAAGTGTTAAGATTGAAAATAAACAGCTCCACCAACCTTTGAGCAACCCATGCAGCAAAAGGTAAAGAGGCTCAGCTGAGAGTTCAGAGAAAAATGTCCCTCCATTTAGTCCTTAAAGGCTACCCGCTAATACTGCCACTTACAGCTTCAGGATTTTAAAAACCCAGAAGTCTCCCCTCCCAATCCCCTTGTACCCTTTGTCATCGTTTGTCTGGATGCTTATTTCATACAAATCAACATTTTCCTCACACATATCCCCTCCCCCCATCAAGGTTCAAGTCTTGGTGGTGGCAGTTTTTGTTGGATTAAACTTCTCCTTCCCATGCACTGTAATCCTGGTCAAAACTGACTCAGCAACCTGCTATAAATTTTAAAGGCCTAACCTGGTTTAGACTGACATCTAGTTTGGACCTAAGAGATGTATGAATATTAACCTTCCCCTTAACACTAGCTGCTAGTTTACTGTTTATTTACTGGTACAAACTTGATACAAAACTTGTCCCACTTGCCAGCCAAAATTGGCTCATAAAGCCAGTTAAAACTATATATTTTATTTTTTAGCTCTGTGAGCTGGCAGTCGGCACAGTTCAATGACCAGCATAGTGGTCAAAGACCTATACGACCTAAAAAGAATCTGGTTTTATGCAAGATTTCTGATCCTAGTCTCAGTTCCTATTCTGTAAAATGGGGAAAATCAGGGAACCATTTTATGAGAACATTAGTTTTCTTCATATTCTAATTAGATATACTTAGCTTTTGCCTCTCTCTGGTCACAGGCTACTTTACTTCTTACTTTACACAGTTTGGAGACTGCTTAAATTTTCTAGGGGACACATATTGCACTGGAAGAATAAGCACTAATGCGTTTTTAAAGTATTTGCATTTTTAAGATTGAAATAGCCCAACATATCAATCCACTTGAGTAAGAACTTGAAAGCGGTTGGCTTATGGTGGATCACAGTGGTCAGTCCAGTCAAAAATTAAACTGGATCCACTGGAAAGTACAATGCTGTAAAAGGTTAGCATGGTTTTTGATTCACATACTGCAAGTCTAGAAACTAGTGAGTTTTAAAGAATCCAGTCTGGACGGCTCAATGTAGACATGGCTGAATCCCCTGAAATCTGTTCCCTGAAACACTCAGTGAATCTCACTTTTTCATAATTGCAGCCTCTCCTACCTCTGCAAGTGCTTCAGCTTCTAGTGACTTCTGATCCCCGAGACTACTGTGCCGAGTTGAGCTGCAGGTGGGCCTCAGTGGGTGGCCGTCAATCAAGGCCTTCCTGTCTGGATAATTGATGCTGCCAGCACTACCAAAAGTGGCCATCCTGCGCTTCTCTGGGCTCTCAATCCTGCCTCTGTTCAGTGGTAATATGTGGGGACTGCTGGGACAAGCTGCTGCTCGAGGAGGGGTGTCTATCCCAGGACCAATCCCTCTGGGAGGGCTGTGTGTATCGCCTCCACTGCGACGGCGAGGGATTGCTGCCCCGTCAGATCTCAACCTTACCCTGTGAAGAAGAAGAAGAAAGAAAAAAAGCCAACAGCCTTGTGAAATCCCCACTCCAAGCTTCCAAAGTCACCTAGACTAATAAATGGATCTCTACAGACCCCTTCCATTTAAAACACAGTATAAATTGTACAAATTGGCTCATAAATTTCCTCCAGTTCATGCACTGACTATCATGCCTGTCACAAGAGGAGGAGAAAGACAATGCTTGCATCCAGATGAGAACAAATCAGTTTCCTACCGTCCCATTACTCCCCCAAATCCGTAGTCTGGAATATGGTCTGTTGGAGACTGGATGTCATTCTTTGATGAGGCTTTATCATCCAGCAGAGGTCCACTACTTGCCTCGCTGTCTGCCTTCTGACTCAGGCTGTCTGAGAATGCATCGTCCCTATGAATAATGAAACTCTCTGTCAGCCAGAACAGAATAAGTGAATGCCTTCCGCATGAGGGAGAAGCTCTGCTTGATTGTGGAGGAGGGGGGGGGGGTGCAATAATGTTTGGGGAGAAGCGGAGCTGAAAGCAGGCAGCTCAAAGTTCCACTCTGCTGCCCAACTTATTCCTTTACCTTATGTAAGCCCCTACAGATATGAAACACAAACTCTTGTTCAGCTGACCAGCAGGGTCTTTGGCTTGTTTTCAAACCTTTTGCTCGCTACTACATAGAAATGCGAGATGAGCGCCACAACCCCAGAGTCGGACACGACTGGACCTAATGGTCAGGGGTCCCTTTACCTTTACCTTTACCTTAAAGCCAGTTAGTGCAGCAACCTGTAGAGTTAACATATTAAATCTACAGGTTGCTGTACTAACTGGAAGTACAGTACATACAAAATAGAATAGCAGCCAATACAAAGACATTTTGTAAGAGGGGAAGAAACATATTAAGAAGAGGCCGCTTATTATTAGATATTAACTGGCATTGCTATAATGGCCTATTATTGGAATAGTATTGGAAAACTAATAAAAAAAATAAAAAAGAGGCCTTCTTTCATGTGGATGGATGAAGAGACTCAAGGAAGCTATGCATTATATCAGTGTTTTTCAACCTTTTTTGGGCAAAGGCACACTTGTTTCATGAAAAAAATCACGAGGCACACCACCATTAGAAAATGTTTAAAAAATGAACTCTGTGCCTATATTGACTATATATAAAGTAATTCTCTTGAATTTTTCAATTTTTCCCACGGCACACCAGGCAACACCTCGCGGCACACTAGTGTGCCGCGGAACAGTGGTTGAAAAACACTGCATTATATGGCTCTATGCTCCATAGTTTTTTGGGTGGTGTGCAGGTTGGGGGAAGGGCTTCTGTTGAACAAATTCTTTGGAATTTCCATGCTTGCAGCTGTCAGCATCTGGAAGAATATTTCACTTCTGCAGTGGAATGGGGCATGATGCACAAATATGAGGAGGAAAGATAGTAAAAACATTTTTACAGCACAAGAAAGCTCAACTTTGATCCAAAGAACATGCTGAGTGCAAAGGGGAAGTTTTCTGCTTGACTTTTTCTAGATCAAGAATTCGAGATTTATTAGCCAAATCTATCACAATATTTCAGCATATTCTGGATTTGACACACATACAACCACTCTCTTACATACTGAAACTATCCTGGACTCATTACCTGTAGAACATAGTAGACATATTAAAAGTGTCTTGCTTTTATGTGAATGCAGTTGAGGAAGAGCAACACAGCACTCTGCCAAAAGTGCAATTATTAATGGCATTAAAAAGGATGTGCAGGAGGGCATCAAGAAAAAGAAAATAAACCCACCCTCCACTCTATGAGTGAAGCACAAGACAACAGACCAATTTCCATCCAAAACAAACAGCTAACCTATCGCACTTCACTTGTTTAGCAAACTTCTTCCCACTTACATATCTTGCACCACTATGTACTGATGTGGTATGAGGCCATCCACACCATTATGGCGACCTTCCCACCAGTCTTCAGATGCTCGATGGTACAAAAGAAGTGAGGCACCTTTCTTGAAAGACAACTCGCGTGGGGACCGCCCAATGTAGTCAAACTTGGCAATAGCTTCAATCTGTTCCACCTCTGTAAGCAGACAGGAGGGAGAAGACGAGAGAGATAATTAAAAGGAAACTGCAGTAAGAAAGCAATGGAGTACACTCTGTGATGTAAGATAAGATTTCACTGAAATGTTTAGTTTTCTTAATAAAATTGGTATACTGATTAATTGTTGAAACCTCTGGGTGGTTTACACAGTACAGCTAACACCATCCTTTTTCATGACATATTTATTTAATGCTGTGACAAGCTTCATGACTGCCTTTGATTTTAGCCTCATTTTTTTTTAAATTATGTTATTATAGTAATCTGAATTACTGGTAAAATAGCATCTCTTCATGGGGGGTGGGGGAGAGAATGAAATACTAGGCCGGGGTTATGCAGATGCACACCATCAACTGTGAAGACACATACACTTTTCAAGAAACTGGATACAACTTTGAGCTGCCCCAGCATACGACAGATCTCAGAATTGGGGTTGATCCCAATGAGTCAGTCTGCTCTGCTAACCACCCATCTACCCTCGTCCCAATGACAACTTAGTTTTACAAAAGAAGTGGAGGGGAAATGCAGGCTTCTCATAGGCATCCAGCTGGCTACTGTGAGAACAAAGGCTGGACTAGATGAACCACTGTCCTGATCCAGCAGGCCCTTCTTATGTTCTTATGGCAGGAAGAGCTGGCTTGAGATAGGAGAAACCTTGTAGGCCACTTATAAATGGCCTGGATGCTCCTGAGCATACATATAAGCTAGTTAAGGAGAAATCTGCAAGATGTAGTCCAGGGTTCCCCAAATATGGGTCTCCAGCTGTTTGTGGACTACAATTCCCATCATCCCTGACCACTAGTCCTGCTAGCTAGGGATGATGAGAGTTGTAGTCCAAAAACAGCTGGAGATCCAAGTTTGGGAAACTGGCATAGCCTATTTAAATCTAGCACTTCTTGCTACTGTAATTGAACTACAGGGTTTGCGTGAGGAGGAAACGGCAGGGGAAACTAGAGGCAAAATCTCCTATGTTGGGCTAATTTCTTGGGAGAAGTTCACACACACCAGAAAGCCTGAAATAAAATCAAGCATATTAGGAAGCAAGCCAGAGGAATCCACCCATGACTTATTCAGATGTGTATGGCTCTTTTTGACACATTTCTTTACATATATTTTTTAATTATGAGCAGAGGAAAGAAATTCTAGAAAGTGTCCTTTGAGCTTGTTTACCTGATCCAGGGTACACAGGCTGCAAGTTCAGAACGGTTATCCTGAAATCAACAAGCTTTCCTCAGATTTGGTAAGACTACACAGAAATACAGGCGGAGTTCGTAGTCTTCTATCCCAAGGCTACCACATGAACAACATCAATAAGGCAGAAAAGATGTAATTGTTCAGAGGCATGCCTGTATACACCTCTGTTTCCTCTATACAACGCAGAAAGTGAAATGTCTGGTTCACTTGGACAAATGATTATGCCACTTATTAGACCTTCTATAAGCCCACCCTGTGACAGATTGACTATCGCTCACTTCAGGAAATTCCTGAAAGGACCAATTACCCACAGGATACCATCAAGCTAAGGATGTCTCCTGAGAGACCATCTTTCCCACTTTTCACTTGTCTTACTCCTTGGAGTGACTCACATAAACATGCAAGAAAGTTAGAGGCTGAAGCTGAATAAGAAGTTGCTACCCTGCAACACAAAGTTATGAAAACAAATCTTCACTGCAGTGTGCCAGATTAATATTATACAACCACATGTCACTTCCCTGGGCCACTCTAAAAAAAGGTTTCCAGCAGATGCCATCAAGCACTTCCTTAGAACAATTTCATTTCTTTAGATGTTCAGTTATCTTTCTTGGAAGACAAAAAAACCCCTCAAGCCCCTCCCATCCCTAGAATAGCATGTCAAAGATCCAAAGACAAAACTAAACTGGGAAAATGGACTTTAGGTATGTAACATTTTAATTAAGGGGAAACAAGTTTGTTTGGGACAGCACCTAATGATAAACAGGGCTTCACTTAATATCCAGATAACAATAAAATAATCTGACAAGGAGGTGTGGCTTTGGCATGGAACAGAGAAGAAGAAGAAAAAGAAGTAGTAGTTATTATTTATACCCCGCCCATTTGGCTGGGTTTCCCAGCATGAAAACTATGGTCTGCTCAAGATACTTGAAAAAGTTTTTAACTTCCCATAAGATATATGTATGTGTACACACACACACACACACACACACACACACACACCCTCCCCCATTGTCTCTGATGAGACACATTTCATAGTTTTTCTGAAGCAACATTGAAATGTGCCAAAATCTGTTTACCAAAGACAAAAATAGGATGAGCACAATGCTTCTTTCAATCTACCTGTCTCTAAATAAACAAAAACAAAAACGAACTCTAATTTGCTTCCAGAATAAAATGGTTTCAAAAAATGAAGAGTAGATGCACTCATGAAGGGCAGGGTCCTATCAGTGGCTATTAGTCATGACAGCTAAATGGAATCCCCATGATTACAGGCAATTCAGATGGTATGTTGGCAACAGCAACCTGGAAGCACAGTATACCATATCATCTTGATTATGATTTTTTTCCCTGGGCACCGTTTGAATCAGAATGCTGGGCCCAAAGAACCATGAGCAGGTCTAGCAGATCAATTATTACGTTCCTGTGTGCAGGAAGGTAGAGACAGTTTTAGGAACAGACTTCAAGACCCGTCTTGGGCAATATTGGGAAAGGTATCTTACCTCTTTACCCAGTCCAAATAAAGTGACATTTGGTAGCAACAGGCAGAATCTATAAAGGACTCTCGCAGAAGTGGAGATAACTGTGGTGGCTAATGCGGTTATCTCACAGAATCTGAGAATTCCTCACTAGGGCTGTGGGTTAGGTGGGGAGGGGAAAGAGACTAGAAGAGAGTATGTAAATTTATAAAATGAAACAACTCTTCTTCTCCATGCTTGTGTCATGGTTAATCATCCAGAAACTCCAATCAGAACTATTAACATAATCATTCAAGCATAAAATTGCCTAAATGGAAGCTTGCTTGCCTTTCCTTTTCAGTTGAGGTGGGTTGTTAGTCACCAACAGTGAAAAATGAAGGTTGACATCTCCCTTCCTTCCTCCCTTTAAACATCCATCTTCAATTATTTGAATTATTCTTTGTCCCTTCTCCCCGTCTTGGGCCTTTAGTGCATTTCAACTGTTTTGAACCCTCCCCCATCATGCATCAATAGGGCACTGGACTTTATTTGCAGCATTGAAGGGAGAATATTAATGGAATGAAGACCACAAAGCAAGCAGACAACATGCATGCAGAGTCATGCAACAGGCAGGATTCTGTAACAATGTTTTCTAATCTGCAAAATAAGCCAATTGAAATGGCAACATGTGATTCCAGGTTTATTAATTCTCACTGATGTCCAAATCAAACTTGTTCAGTCTGTAAAATAAAAATAAAAATAAGGATGGATGGGTAGGTGTGTGCATGGATAGAATACAAATCCCCCCTGTCCCCCAATCATGAAGGTGTGAAATTTAACATCGAATGAAGGAACCCAATTGAGTTCCTTAAGGGTATTGCCCGATATCCTTCTGTTCATATTTTTGAGCTGAAAATAAGTATTTTGGGATGGGGTGAATTATAGCTACAGAAATGTTTTAGTTGTGAGAATATTCAGTTTCTTTTATTCCGTGACATTGGTCCCCCCAGCCCCGTTCCTTTCTCTTTCCCTCACACTGGTGATCCCAGTCAATCAGGAATCACATAGTGAGTGTGATTACCTTCTAGTGCTCCATAGCCAATAAGATTTTACTATATGCTGGTGGAAATTAAGGCAATTTAGAGTAAGAGTACTGTTTATTGGATTACTCACATGAATGATTCTAGCCATCAAGGGTCAGATAGTGAATTTATGATGCTATGAGGCTATATATTTCATTACAAAGGTAGCATCATTAAGGGCAAAGTCAATTCAGAAGAAGTAATGCAAATTAATAGTGAAGACTTTCAAAGCAATTCCTGGAAAATAATCAAAAGGGGGTGGGGAGGTGATCTGCAACACTGCTGAAAATGTCCCCCTAAAAGTGAGTACTTCCAGCTCAGCCCTTATTATTGATGCATAATTTTAAGCAGGTTTCCACAGTCTAAACCTTATCTATCTATGCAACAATCTTTCTGTGGTCATGGCAAGTCCTGAAGATAGCACAGATTTAATCAAAAGTGGGATCTTGTCTTAGAAATGGAAAAATGTGAACACCCTTTTGCAAGAATAGACTCTAGCTCCTTTAACTGCTGCAGCACTTTAAATTCAGCAGAGAGTAAACAAAAAGGAGCAGATTCCATAGTGAGAAAGTATCAAGCTGAGGAGGTACAAATTATTAATGAGAGGGGCTGTGTTGACAGCTTGATTTAAAACTCACCAAATCTTTTGGAAAGGTTCCACCAGTTTCAAAAGGCTGCCATCACTTATTTTCATTTTTTAAAAAACCCACTATAGATTTCTATTGTTAAGTTCTATCACTGTTCTTCCTGGGAAGCGTACCAGAAGCATATTAGGTGGTGAACATAACAGTTTACAGGCCACTCAAATAGTTATTTTATCACAACAACATCTCCATTTTTTTTTATTCCCATGACACTGGAACAACAAATATAAAACAACAAACAATCCAGAGATGCCATTTTCAGGACAAATGGAAGGAAAGGTTACCTTGTTAACCAGGGCATAAAGGCCAACTCCCATAATGCCTTGGAATGAAATCACAAATAAAACAGGTAACCTAGTATGCTCCCATATGGTATACTTTGATTACATATCTATCAAGGCACTTCATCAGTATCCGCTTGCACTGCCAAACTCAGACATATCTTCCCCTGGAAGCAGCCATATGTTAGTCCAGGGTAATCTGATTAGGAACTAAATGCATGTTGCTGTTCTCCACACACAGCTCTTGATAGCCTTCCTCAGGCTCATTTCTACCTCTTGTTTCTACACTCACCATCGTCGCTGGTGTGTGGCTCCGTGCCATTGTCATGGTCTGCTTCATCAATGGTGCCTGGCTCACTGTGCGGGCTGTCACTAGAATTAAAATAGGTCAAGTAAATACACACAAGTTTTAAAAGAGAAAGGAAAGACTTGACAGTTCCTTGCTACTCAATGCACACACAGATCCACATTTCCTAGATCTAAGGTCTTAATTTCGCAGCAAATGAAATATGGAACTAAACACCATTGGATCTCTAATACGGGTTTGTCAGGGAACAGATTTTGTTATTCCTGCCTGAGTAAGTCAGGGAAGCACATATTTGTGTTTGCTGGAAACCCTAAGCTCACATGACAGGAAATGTTCTCTCTACTAGCTGGTCCCATTTGAATTTATTGATCCAGTGGAAACATTCCTGGGCTTTGCTTCCATCACAGAGGCCAATAGTGACTGGTGAGCAGGACCCAAGCAAGCTGTCAACACAATCGTCACCATCTGCTCCAATTCTTCATAAAAAACCACTGTAAGAACCAGCTGCCTTCTGAGCGGGAAATAAAGGAAGAGCTATGCAAGTTCTATCACCACTTTCACCATCCAGAACTTGCCCCTTCGCTCCAGAGGTCATCATTTAAGACCCAGCTGGGCTGCAAGGAGAACAGGAAGAGAAATTCGCATGCAAATTTCGTCCTTTTCACAGACAAGTTTAGGAACAATTCAAATGCTACGGTGCCACACTGAGGGGCCCTGGAAACACATCTCCACATTAGCAGGAGAGTCTTGAGGTTTGGGCAGCCTTTACCAAGGACTAAGCCTTTAGCATAGGCAGGCCCTGTGCTGTGGAATTCCATACCAGAGGATCTGAATGAGTCATCCCTGCCTTCTTTTAGACATCATTGGAAAACTGTACGGGTCAGACAGGACTTGTAACATGATTAAAAAACAAACAAACACCAACCAGTCTTTATTGATGTTATTGTAAGGTTATCTTTTTTCGTTGGACACCATTTTGTTTGTTTGTTTATTTTTTAATGAAAGTGCAACTTAAACATTTACATTAATAAATATAAATATGCTTATGCCAATGTTAGTCCTACTTGAAGGAGTATAGGAAGAGACTGGTAGGTTTCTGAAGACATGGAACTCATTCCCCCTGCTCCAAAGAGGAATAGAATATGTATGTTAAATGGAAAATAGGTTTATCAATGGGTATTAACCATGATGGTTATATAGGAACTCCGCATTCAGAGGCAGCATGCCACTGAATATGTGATATGGAACAAAAGTGGGAAAGGGCTCTTGCCTTGTTGCTTTGCTTATGAGATTCCAGAAAGCATTGGGTTGGAGCCCCTGTGGGATGTAGGATGCTGGACTAGATGGAATTTTGCTCTGGAATCCAGCATATATTCACGAAATAAAAGCAAGTCAGAAGGTCATGGCCCTATTTGGCTACCTAACTTCTAGCAGATACAATACTATTTCAAACCTGTTCTGGCAACTAACAGGTAGCACTCCCAGGTAAGCGGGGTTAGGACTGCCGCCAAAGAGACTTAAAAACAAAAGGAGTGATTCTTTGCACTGCATTTTTTTTTAAAAGCAGATACATCAAAGTAATACCCCTGCATCTCCTGACAGCATAAATTACTATCTCCTAGCTCAAATAGCAATTGGTTTCTTAAAAGTAAACTGCAGACACAGAGAAATGATCTGGATTAGCATTCTATTCTGCCTGCAGGGATAAGGGGCTTAAAACCCAACCTGGATCAGACCTCCTGCACCTGCTATTTGCATCCAAGAAAAAGTTGTCATTAGCACCAATACAAATAGCAGGCATAGAGGACCACAGCATGAATTGTGTCAAGTCTAATATATATATTATTATTATACACACACACACACACACACACACACTTTCAATATACCAAATCTACATTTTAATCCTGATCTCCTTACCAGTACTCTTCACCACCTGTCATGCATTTTTCATAAACGGGTCCTTCCAGCTCCCTGAGGCTAGGGAAGATGGCTTCATGATTGATTATGATAGTTTTGATGACCTCGTTGACATGAGCCTGGCAGGACACTGGATCCTGCCCATCTGGAATATGCATCAAAGTTGGTCCAAAGCAGATGGCCAGGTTGTAAGGATCCATCATGTTCTCATCACTGTACTGTGACAAGCTGCAAATACAAGCAACCCACAGCGGCATCACCAAGCCATCAACTATTAAACACAAACAGGCGCTCCACAGCTGGGTGAAAGGCAGCCATCGCAGATAGCAAGGGTCAAGTGGCACCCCTCCCTTACTGCCCAAGGACTGGGTTTGAACAGGAAAGAGAGAGGAGGAGGAGAAGCAAAAAGGAAGGCAGTTTACAAGGGAAGGGAATTTACAGCTCCATTAAATAGTAAGCAGCAGGCGAAAAGACTCACTGGTTGAGGAAAGCAAAGAGATATCTCATGACAATGATGACGGCCCGTGGCAAGGTAATAACGATTTGCTGGATCTGGTGCACTCTTTCTGCAAGGCTTTCAATTTCTGCAACATAAGAATGTACAGCAGTCCATTGAGGTTCACAATCAGGCACACACACAATTAGCAGACCAACTCCATTTCCAGCAACAATGGAATACAGTGGTACCTCCAGTGGCAGACAGGATCCATTCCAGAGCTCTGGTCGGATCCCAAGGTTTCTGCAACCAGCGGGACCGCTTCTGCGCACACGGCGAAACCCGGAAAAATACTTCCGGGTTTGCCGCGTTCACATCCTGAAGGATACGCAACCGGAGGTGTGCGTATCCAGAGGTACCACTGTACTAGACACTTGAGCTTCAATTGATACTTTTACCTAACACACCAAGCAAAATTCATTTCTAGCTTTGGTGCTGTTGCTCTGTTCTCTGCCTAACAAGAAACCTGTGTGTTTTGCTTAAGGCATGGGAGAAATCTGGGTAAACAGCCTGGTTTTTGTTTGGTTGTTCAGCTATATTTTCCCTAGGAGGCCCCAAGATTCATTAACAAAAGGTATTTTGTGCATTAATATTGGTTCAAAAAAAGTAAATAATAATTTTTTTAAAAAAAAAGTCAAGCTATGATTTATTTTATTTAAATATCTTTTTTCCATACTGCATTTACAACATAGTGGTTATCAAAAACAGCTAACAATAAATAAATGATATGTAAAAAATATTCACAAGCTGGCTTTATGAATATAAAAGAGCCCCTATTCAAAAGTAGCTTGAACATTGGTATGCAATTTTAATTGGTCCATCTTGACTGGGCACTGCATGGCATTAGGCTGCATGAATTTGTATTCATATTTGCTGCTGTTTTCCACATCAGAGTTTCATGCAAATTCCAGTCTTCATTCCAGCCCAAGTGACAGGGAACTTCCTGTTTGTTTTGAGAGTGAGCCTTCCCTCCCAACCACATAATAAACAGTGGATTATGTGGCACTGCAGACTCCCAGGGCATGCAAATGCCCTGTGACATGCACAACGTTATACGCTGCCAAAAGTCTCTCAGCTTAAGTTAGCATCGGCCAAGGGAAATCAAATCAGCTTTCTGTTGTGCGGCAGTCTGCAGTTTAAGCTCCAGAGAGAAGGCTGCTTTGCACTCTGCAAGCCTTTCTTCCTTCACAGCCGTATGAGATGATAAGCTGTATTTTTTCCTCTCTAACCTTTTACATTTTTTGTTCAAACCAGATGGTGGGAGTTTGGGTGGGAGCAGCTCTCAAACATGAAATATCCACTCTTCCATTTAAAACAGTGTCAGAATGTAATACACCACAAAAATATGTAACACTGAAATTATCACACACACAGGATCCTGAACCAATGTGGAGTGCTCCTGGCCAGTCTTCCAATCAGTCAGTCATGCACTCTTCCAGAATATTCCATTAACACAGACACACCTTCTGCTCCCCCCTCATTAGGCATTCCATAGCTACTGTGCATCCTCCTCCTAAATGGCTCTTAAAGGCAGGTGTTCTCCTGGTTTTTTTTCCTAAAGGGTTTTTCTTTTTGTATTTCTGAAAATCTTGGCATTTCCCCAAGCCTGCTAATACCACACTCTCATTTATCAGCAGACTAATTTTTGCTACATTGCTGTTGGCACTCAGTACTTGAGTTCACTACTGGATTAGATAGATAGATAGATAGATAGATAGATAGATAGATAGATAGATAGATAGAGATAGAGATAGAGATAGAGATAGAGATAGAGATAGAGATAGAGATATATAGATATAGATATAGGTATAGATAGACAGAGATATAACACTATAGTACTGATTCCATTTGGTACTCTCTGGCAATGTAGTAGAAAAGTAGGGACAGAGAATAGGCAGGAGAGAAAGAAACAAGAATGTAAAGGGAGAAAAATGGACCTACTGTTGTTGCTAGAACATGGTTTTCTAATTAATACTAATAACAATAACAATTTTATTATTTATACCCTGCCCATCTGGCTGGGTTGTCCCAGCCACTCTGGGCAGCTTCCAACACATATAAAAATATATAAAAACATAGTAAAACATGAAACATCAAAAACCTCCTAATACAGAAGTAAATTAGAGAACAACAGATACCATGACTTGCATTGTTCACCCGCATGGTTCATTACAAATCACTGACTTGTACTTACTTATAGTAGAGATCAAGTCTTGAAATCTTTCCTTAGGAAAGAGTGGATTTTCCAGTCCTCGGAAATACAGCTTTAAGACCCCAGCAACAGAATTAATGTCACGTTCATTTTGATCATCAGCAAGGGGATCTTCACCTGGATGAATAAATAAAAGGTTTATACCATTAAATTCCACTTCTGGATTAGGCAGAAAATCCAGAGCACTTAATAAGCAAGGGAAAGATCAGAGTAATTCTTTCATCCAGTCATTTAATATAGTATTGTTTTAAATGGCATGACACTAGTTTATAACACATCAGAGGTTACTGATATCAGGATAATGTGGAGTCATAGAGAAAATTTTAAGCCAGTGAGTACTGCCATTTGATATTATTTCAGCCTCCCTATTTTAGGGATGATTCAGGAAGGTACTGAATTTTTCCATGTATAAGACAATGCTTTTTGCTATATTTATTTATTCAAAAATTGGGGGGGGGGGTCTTATACACAATGGCGAATGCATAGGAGTTCTAAACCCCCCCCCTACTTACCGGTATCTTCCCATGGCTGCCGGGAAGAGGCCATAGCCACTGTCCTTTCCAGGTGCCCGGTTTGAGCGATCTCCCCAAAAAAGCTCAACAATTTTCAGGTGCTAGTGGTCCGCTGCTGCCCACCCACCCCACCCCAGGCACCATTGGGGGTTCCATGCTAGTGCCAGTGCTTTGAATATTTAATAAAATGTCAAAGTTGTTCTGTTTGATGTTTAAAATATTGATTTCTGAATTTTGCGTTCCAAAAAATAAGGGTCTTGTTATACACGGGGGTGTCTTATTCACAGAAAAATACAGTAACTTTGCTCAGCATGTAATACGCCCAATGGTTTAGAGTTTGGTCTTATGAAACAATATAGACAACAAACTGCCGTGAACAGAATTTCATCGTAACATGATTATAACATAAATATTGTAGATACGGGGATGGAAGATAACTTAGTACATTCTGTATTTTTAAGCAAAGTGACTTAATTTGTACCTTCTGAACTAAACATACATGGATTAGAGTGTAGTTATCCATCAGATTTTAAACTTCTCTGACTTTAGTATTTGGCTCCAAACACGCATTAAAAATATGTACCATAGGATAAAATATGACAGGAAAATGCACACTGAAGTATTTATCTTTCATTTGCGGATGTTAACATCTGGTCGTATTTAATATTTCTGAAAGAAACTTGCCTAAAATGGAATAGATATTTATAACACTCATTTTACAACACTCATTTCACAAGAAAAAGAAAAGACATTCTGCATATGGTCAAGACTTGTGTCTTCTTGATTGGGCTGAATTCTGGCACTGAAAACAGCTTATGAGGCTTTCACTTAAAAAAAAACCACTTGTGCCAGTAAAAGCTCAGCCTTAGGTTTCGAAAGATCCAGAGGTGAAACAGTATTCACATGCTGCAACCTGGGCTACAACATTCTGCTATGTGGGAAATAGGACAGATTCTTGTCTGCATCACCCTTTACTAGAGCTTGTGTATTGCACTACAAGGTGGAGCTTGTGTATTGCACTACAAGGTGGAAGGAAAACAGCTTCACATCATTTTGTGAGAAACAGAGACTTCTCACATACCTCTCTCAAATGAGTTCTTGATATCATTGACTTCAACCTGAGACCCAGGAACTCTAAAAATACCCTGTTGTTGTAGACCTGGACATAAAACAAGAGGCAAAAGAAAGGCTTATTGCAGTATTTTGAATATCAGTCATTTATTTCAATTTAGAATATCATTCATTTACAGTATTTCCTTTGCAAACCGCCCTGAGAGCTCCGGGTATGGTGCGGTATATAAATTCAAATAATAATAATAATAATAATAATAATGAAAGATTAAAAATATAATTGAGAAAAATGTAAATTAGGACTGATTTTCACTTCTAAATGCTCTAGTACAGGGGTCAGCAAACTTTTTCAGCAGGGGGCGGGTCCACTGTCCCGCAGACCTTGTGGGGGGCTGGACTATATTTTGAAAAAACCAAGTACAGTATGAACGAATTCCTATGCCCCACAAATAACCCAGAGATGCATTTTAAATAAAAGGACACATTCTACTCATGTAAAAACATGCTGATTCCTGGACCGTCCACAGGCCGGATTTAGAAGGCGATTGGGCTGCATCCGGCCCCCGGGCCTTAGTTTGGGGACCCCTGCTCTAGTACTAGTGCAGGCAACCGAAGGCTCAGATGTTATCCATAGTCCACCAAGGGTTTCACCCAGCCTACAAACCAGTGAGTGCACTGCTATGGTCTGGACAGTTGTTGTTTGGCGGGTGTCAGGGCGGGTGTTGAGAGCAGATCAGCAATAACTCACAAGGTGTCAGTGAAATTAATTCTTTAGTCAAAGAAACAAAACAGCTCAGGTCTATTGTGCACAGCAACTCTTCCCAGTATATCTTGCCCCAACGAGGCAGTTGCAAAGACTGAAGGTCCCTGCCTTCCCATAGATCTCTATGCCTCCTCCTCCCCTGGTCCTTCCCAAGTAATCTGAGACTGTGACTCCTTATCTTTCTCTGCTCCACCTTCTTCACTTCCCTGTGTGTTCTGGGAGACTGTAGGGAGGGGGGCTGGTCAAAGCAGGAGGGGGAGACTCCCTGGATTCTGCAGCGGCCTGTCTCATCTCTGCCTCTTGGCCCCCTCTGTTCTCCAGCTTCTGCTTCTGGCCTGCTCTCTGCAGCCTCTTCCTGCTCACTAAGTCCCACCACTCCTATGCATCCAGCCAGTCCATGACAGCTGGTGGGAGAGAAAGAGAACTTTTCCCAACAGAGAAAACCTTGAATAAACTGAATATTGTTAATGGGCCTTACATCACCTACCCTGCACTAGAACAATGCTGATACTTTATCTTGGATACACTACAATAGATGGAAAGGCATCAGTTGATTTCTTTCACAAGTGTCTGGGTTGAGGTCCACAAAAGCCAGCAACAGCACATGCAACCCAAGAATTTATCACACAAAATGTTATTGTGTTGATGCTAAATCAATGATATATAAAATAACAATAATTAAGACTCAGGCCCATATGATTAAGCAACGAAACAGGCATATCTGTTTGCATTTCAGACAGAAGTTTGTTCTTGAACAGAGAGAGTTTCTTAGAAAAACTATAGCCAATGGGGAGGTTACCAAAAGAACTTACCATATAAGTTGATGTACCGAATGCAACTTTCGACCACAAGTGGAATAGCCTGTCCTGAATCCTTTGAAATAACAATCAAATAAAGAAAAATTGAGAATACTGATTTGATGAAGTCAGTGCTTTAGAAAACACATTCTAGCAAAGATTGCACAAAAAGTCTCAGGTTGGAAAAAGAGCACCATTAGTTTAATCATAGAGTTAGCAGTAAATTAAGATAACAATCGCTGCAAGTTTTTGAAACAGCGCTTCACATATCCTACATACTGCCAGCTTTGAGAAAATCATAAATTAGAAGCTGGTCCCTGTAATCAATCTGACTTAGTCTGAAGCAACGTATGGGGTATTATGCTGCTGGATCATAACTATCACTTTACAGAAATGCAGCTATGAGCCAGGCCTTCTGTAAAAATGAATATTGCTTCGTTGTACCATTCAAATGTCTTCAAACCAAGAACTGTTGCCTAGAGGCAAACAATCACAGAGGAAGGCAAGGGGGAAAGTTATCCTTGCGTGAGTTTTGGCTTTTGTATGCATCACTAAAAACGTAATGTGAACTATAAGAGTATAGCATATTTTTGTCAAGGGATTACAATTGTTTCCCTTAAATTTAGATTGTGCTCATATTATATAAACATATATGATATTTTTCCCCCAGAAAGGGGAGGGCCTCTTCTAGTAAATACCTGGTTTCTGGTTCGAGCATTCCTTCTTCCTCTGATAAGCAAACAAAGCACCAAAGTAGGGAAAAAAGAAAAGATTAAGCAAGAATAAGATCAGTTAAAGTAAGCACAGCTTCCAGAGGCTATGAAAGCTCAAATGCAATGGCAGCTTAGAAGGATCTAGTTGAAGCTCCAACACCCCATATAACTGCTTAGTATGCAATCTCTTGTCCTCAGTGACCAACTTTCAGATTACTCTTATAATAATTTATTGCATTCTCCTCATCCCCGTATTTAGTTCTTCTAACAGACACCACCCCCTCCTCAGATATCCACATTCACAGGCATCAGCAAGACTATCTCACAGCCCTGCTGGCAAGAAAGTGAAGATTTTGCCCGTCAAGTTATGGGCATGCCTTAGTTGGCTGTTGGAAGTTTGTTTCTGTGACACAGTTCTTCCTCTATGTGGGTGGTTTTGATTATTATTATTTTGCTGCTCTCGTTTAATTTTTATATGTGCATTGTTTTATATTTATATTTTAGTTTGACATTTTATTTTGTAAGCTTCTTTGAAGGCCTTCTGTGTAGAAAACAATGTAAAGTCTTACCGGTAATATCAATCTATACATAAAGCAAACCTTTCCGAATGGGTAGATATTTCTTTGTTGTTAAATTTCTGTGGCTGAGGCCCATAATTAATACTGTATACCTCAACTATATATATATATATATATATATATATATATATATATATATATATATATATATATATATATATATGGAGCATACTTTAGAATGTACTTAACCATCCATTTTGCCACCTGGGGCATAAGAAACAATCACAGGAGAACAAATAGAATTATCACATCAGAGTAATATTTCTCTCTCTGGAGTTATTAAGAAAGCTCAGTTTAAATGGAGGCAAGCTTTCTTTTTCTTCTTACCCTGAAGCAGCCATTGCTTCTAGGAAAACATAGAGCTGCTGCTTTGGTTTTGATCTGACACTATAACCTTATTGCTTGAAAATTCACCACCACTAGTTTCCTTCAGGAATCTCTTCACTGGAAGTGGGTCAATCCTTTTCAGATAGATTTCTAGAGGCATTAGTTCCTTTGGCGCAACACTGAATATGTTGATTTAATTAATATTAAAATATAAAGCTTAATTTGACTGGAATAATTTTAAAAAATACATTTGATAGTCCTAACATGTTTATAATCACTAGAAGGAACCAGCTAAAAAGTAGTGGCTGGTCAGTTTCAGGTGGGGTTGGATGAAGCAAATTATCTTGGTGGTTCTAGAGTTTGTTTCTGTACTGGAATGGTTTTTGTTTGCCCAAAGTTATGAATTTCATTAGGAGAAAGACTGGGGGAGTGCAACACTGCTTATTCTTCTTGATCTCTCAAGTGGCTTTTGATGCTATTGGTGTCACTCTATGACTTGGAGGCCCTGCTATATGATAGTTCTGCTCCTACTTACAGGGCCAGTTCCAGAAAGTCATGTGTGTCAACCTACTGAAAAAGTCACATTCGACATAGAAAAAATAATCATGAGACTCTACCCTTGAAGGTATCCAGAGTTTCACTTTTGGGGTGGCTGGTGGCAGAACATTATACATCTGAATGGTTTGAAGTGGTATCAGTGTTAGATATTGGGACATGCAGTAACAACATGTTGATCAGTGCATTGCTCTGGGAGTTATGAAGCCCCTCACAACAGATGGCTGAACTAGCACAAAATGGCATCATTCATGAATATTTTGACTGCTCAGGGAACTCATGCCTCACAGTTCCTGGCCAGGTTTTGTGACAGCACTGATCTTTATGTGTGGTGCTCTTCCATGCAAGGAGGGAGTCTAGCCAAAGTTAGCAAGACTCTTTCTGGTGCACTTTGCTCAGAGGGATGATAGCTACAGGGTTGGCCACGGCTGCTGATGTGGCTAAAAGAAGTGGGGGAAACTCAACTGTGATGTCACATCCTGATTTTACTTATTCCAAAAAGATCTCAGACCAGTTTATATATGACAGCTTTAAAGGGCCACACCTAGTTAGTAGAATTGCACTGAATGCCTTCACACTTCTCTCTGGGATATACATTAGACCCTGTGGTGGCAAAGTCCTAAGAGCAGGAGAAGCTCTTCGACTTGACTTGCTTAACATGCACCATAGACTTTTAAAGCTGTCTGCTCCCCATGTATATACACAAAATCAGAGACAAGACTACTGAAGTTAAGACTACTGGAGCCATTAAAAAAGCAATTTGCTCCTGTGCTAGAATAATAACAGGAAAGCTTAAATGTGTTTCTCTTTGCAATAATCAGTACTGCTTTAAAGAATACAAATCTTTCTAAATTCCTAAATCAGCGTCCTATTTTTAAGCTGTGCCTAAGGCATAAAACTGAATGCTGAATGGAGATTGACTCCAAAATGGCAGCAATTCTTCAGCCCACTCAAAGCTTCTATTTCCTCAATGTCTGTTAAACCATAGCTCTTTCCAAATAGAAGCGAGATCAATGCATCTTCTTCTGTAACACTCAGTGCAATCCAGGATGTTGTGCATATTAATCTTTTATGGTATGGAGTGGGGACGTAAAAATGAGCCTGTCAAATGCTTATTTAAAGACATGCACAACTTTGCTGAACAGTTTTAACACAACTGTATTAGGCTCATGTAAATAAAATACTGAAAATTGTCATTCAGTGAGCCATACACAGGACAGGTATGCAGAAAGCTCCCCCCACCCCACTCAATCCTTACAAACTGTGAGCCAAAAGCTTGTTGTTTCTTTTTTCTCACAGCCACTGGAGAACAAGTTGCTGAAATATTCAATTATTATTATTATTATTATTATTATTATTATTATTATTATTATTATTATTATTATTATTATTATTATATCCAGGGCATTTATTAACCAGAATTCACTGGAACTCAGCTCTGGCATCTCTTAGGTGGGCGGCGTTGCCATTCTAAGAGAACAAGGGAGGTGTTCATGGTGAGTTCTGGCACTTCTTTTTCTAGAAAAATAGCACTGACTTTATTATTCTTTTAAAGGTGGACATCCAGAATATCCCAGAAGTAGGGGGTAGGAAGGGTACCTCAACATGTATCAAACTTTCTCAGCCACTCCCCTCTGTCACTTTCCTTCAAAACAAACATTCAGGAGTTTTCTGCCTGTGGAATAAATCGTTGAGTATACATTTTGTTTCTGCTAATAGCATCTTGCCTTTCTTAAATTACAAAGAGCCGTATCAGCCTGAGCACCGAAATCTTTTAAGGATTTTTGTTTAACTCTGATCCACTGCAAATCTCTTTTAACGGAAGGCAGGCGTGCTGCATTTAAATTCCAGGATGTTCATATAAACAGCAGCTTATAAAACCTCGGTAGTTCTGCCTGCAGTGATAAGATATGGCAGATTGCAATTAGCATGCTGACAGGCACAAAGAGTGTTGCGCTTCCATACTGTTCCACAAGGGTCATTACACTTATCTCACCCCTCCCAGTTGGCACAAATAGGAGTGATGTGCCTCACTATTGCAGTAAGGAGGAGCAACAGCCACCAATAGAAATTGTCACTGAGGCAGAGGCATACTAACCACTTTAATGGTGTGATGTGCAGTGCATGGGAAAGGCCAGGTCCAAGAGAAGGAAACAGGTCAGCAGTTAGAAGAGAAAAAAATGCTACCATTACATCCACAGTGTCCACAGACTCTCACTGTTAGACAGCAAGTACCTTAATGAATGTTTCCATATTGCCGTTAAAGAGTTTATGATTATAGACTGAGAGAGGCCTAGGTCTCCTCATTTTCTGTGGCTTAGGGGGAAGACATGGGGGCCTGAGAAAAATGGAACAAAAGAGATCAACAAAACATCAACTTGAATACAATGGCAGGGAAAGATTTCAAAGACTGGAAATAAAAAAAAACCTAGAAGGGGAAAGGTCACTGTGAGGACGAGTGCATTGGCTCCAACCATATTATGTGACCATTACCACCTTGATGTCTTCCTCATATATCTGTCAATTTGAATGTGGGGTACCTAGGACATGGACTCACCTGTATCTCAAGGGTACAATGCCAACTCCCCACTCCGAAAGAAGAGGGGAGGATACAGGGCAAAAGAGAGCCAAGAAGCAACAATGGGTATGAAGACAGACAGGACAAGGAAGGGGGGGGGGGGAAGTAGAGACACAGGAGCTTGTCCATACTTTTATGGATAACTTACAGTAAAACTCACTTGGGAATGTGGGTTGAGGTCAGCAATAGGCAAATGCTTTCTGCATCGAAAGAGGTTGTACTAGATGACCCTTCCCTTCCAACTCTACAATTCTATTATTTTATGTCTGCCCCAGTTCATCTTTCACTTCCAAAGGATCATCATCAATTTTTGCACACAGAATTTATTTATGATCATACTTACCCACTGGCCATGATGGCTGGGACTGCTGGGAGTCCAGCAACATGTGGCCCTTCAGGTGTTCAGCAGTCCCAGATAGCATGGCCAATGGGTAAATATGATGTTAGGTGTAGTCCAACAGTATCTGGAGAGCCACAGACATCTCCCTTCTGAACACAGTATGGCTGGCTTTTCCTTTTCAACACTTCCCAGGGGGGAAACCACTGGCATGGACTAGCAACCCATTGCATAAGACAAACCTGGTAGGGACACATTCCTTACTCCCAGTGTAACTTTGGAAGCATTCAGTAAGCTTTGCCTAAGAGTGGGAGGAGGTGGCAGCCGCAGGCCCTAATACCCTGATTGAAAGACTTTACAGAAATTCTAACTATATAAACTTGTTGGAAGGCACTGGAACAATAATAGCAATAGAAAGGCCTCTTTGGTGATAAGAGGCGACAAGCAAGGTGGAAAAGAACTGCTTTTGAGAGCTGGAGAAGATGGCGCAAGGGTCTGTACTATGTGCTGTCTCTATATGTGTGGAAGGAATACCCCTTGGAGAAAGATGGGAATGCTGTGCATTTTCATGTGTTTTATTGTGCCCTTAGTGCCCCTGAAGTTCAAATAGTTTGGATATTTTATCATGTATTTTTTAAAACATAACCAACGCAGGATAAAAACACTATGAGGCAAAAACACTATGAGACACGAGTATACAGTTACGATTGCCAGGAATGCTGTGGTGCAGAAATAGATCTGTTCTTTCTGGGGTAAGTTCTGAATTTGGATTCAGTCCCTCAGCCTACCACGTTTCTGGCATTTTAAGGGATTGTGCAAATTCGGTCCAATACGTGCCACTGTTATCCCTGGTTATAAAAGGACAGTCTCACTGAGAGAATATAAAGCATTATACCTCTTTACAGTAGCTGGGAAATTAAAATTCATTTGCAGCCGATTAGAAAGGCTGTTTTTCTCACAGTCTGCACTGACCAGCATGATATGCAAACCAGTATTTCACATGCTTGGCTGGAAAAAGAGCTTCTCATGCGAAGGGGGCTACACTCCAACAGCCATCTATGCAAGCATTTGCAAAATTGTTTTCTCAATTTCTTCACTAGTACTGCAGTTTATTAAACATTGAGGCAGTGCTATATTTTTTTTTAAATGAGTTTGACAGCCCAGCTGTCCTGTATATCAGAGTCCTATATCCTACTGTTTATACATCATGACAAAATTCTTGCAACCGAGCTGAAAAGCAATTGCTGCATTTCTTTGGGAGTTCTTCAAGCAATGGAGAAAACCCCCCTCTCCGACCTCTACCTTCTTCCTCCTCAGCTGAAAGCATGCAACCATTTGAATGATTATTCAAGACTGCGCCAGAATGACCGGCTTCAGCCCTGCAGGGTGTTATGCTGTGCACACTTAAGAAAGCTGAAGAGTGAGCAGAAGCTGCCTTTTGGTGGAAGGATAAAAATCTGTGCTCTGCACAGCCCCTTGAGGAAAGTGAATTTCAGATGTTCAGAGCTTGTTCTTCTACAGAAACAAAAAAAGAAGTCGTCTGTACAGAGCCATCGTCGCTCAGGTCACAGAGTGACACATTCTTTTATGAAGCAGGAATCTGAAAAGCTAACCATTGAACCTAGCAGGTAAATATTTGGGGCAAAACTTCCTTTCCTCCACTGAAGCTTTTAAATCAGGAAAAAAAAACCTTTAGGGGACACAGATGTTCCCAACAGACCTGACAATAGCTTGTAACAATTGCAGCAATTACTCAGTCCTCTTTCTTTTGGAACCACACTGGTAGCAATGGAGCCTGGCAGGAAACAAGAACTGTAGCAGCACTAACTGCCTGTTCCAATGCAGGTACCACTAATCTGGTCAGGAAGTAACAAGAGCAAAACAGTGCCTGTGTGGGACTGTCAAGAATCATCAGCGCTACCAGCTTCTACAGATTTAACAGCTACAGCTTCTCTCAAGGATCCTTGAAAACTAGAGCACTGGCGCGTGGGTGGGGGCACTAGGGATCTCTTGACAAACCAGTATCAGCTCAGTTAAAAACACCACCGCAACCCCCAGATGCCCTTATAGGTAACTACAACAATTAAGTCAGTTTAAAACTGATGGAAGTTTGTAATGTAAAAATTCTTGCAATGGGAAAGGATTATTGCAGTCACAGGGGAGAGTGTGGCAGGGGGAGAGACAGAGAGAGGAGTGAGTGAATTGAGATTATAGGATGAAATGATGGTGAGGGGAGGGGGTGAAAGACAGGGCAGTGCATTTCAAACCTCCCAAACCATATTTTTACATGCTCCTTATACTTAATAACTTTGGTCAACCTTATCAAACAAAACTCAAACACTTCTAAATATATGTATTTCACCCTGTTACACAATATGTGTCCCTCCCTTCATCTCTCCCATTCAATCCTTCCCCAAGTGGCTTTTCATCGCCAATGCCTGCTGCTGCTGAATGATCTTTTCATTGCTTAACTGAATCAGGTTATGCTCTCTTGCCAATTTCTGTCAGCAGCTCTCCTTTTCTCAGCTTCCTAGACTCTGCTTATCCTTCTGAAGTGACTTCTTTCCCTTCAAACGCCCTTAGGTTTTCCCTTACCAAAATTATCCAATATTTACTTTTATTCTCAATGCCTATCCTTCCCTATGTTTTTGTTACAGAGAAGGGATCATTTAGCAGACACTCCATGCCAAAAGGTAAGAGGACATCAATCCTAGAGATGGATGGATGTAAACTCCATATTCTGCCCCGAATGAATATCAGCAAGCAAGGGGGGTCCTGGCAGTTAGGCCAAGATGGCTGGTCAGTGTCATAACAGACTAGAAATAAACTCCAATATATCCATGGAGACACTGCAATGCACCGAGCTGACACAGCATTCCTCATTCCTCAGAGCCAGTCAGCTAAAAATTACACTGCAGGAAAAACAAGGGCCTGTTCATCATATTTCCAATTGATCCATTTAGGGAATGCAGGTAAGAGTAGGCCCCTGGAGCAGGGTGTTGCCCCCCCCCCCCACAGCACAATGGCTAAAGGATTCTACCCCACCACAAAAAAATCTGTTTACTGCAGATGCATTTTAAACCCAAGCAAATTCATCTTGCAGTAGCAATACCAACTAGTATCTAGAATGCAGTATTAAATTTATATATACAGTTTCCACTTACCTGGTTGTACCGCATTCAGCTCTTTCACCTGGGGTGAGGGAAGAAATCACGTGTTAATTCCATATAAATGAGGACCAAGGGAAAGGCCCTTTTCTATTCACCAGCAAATCTTTTCTGTGAACCACCCTGAGACCTCTGGGTATAGGGCAGTATATAAATTCAATAAATAATAATAATAATAATAATAATAATAATAATAATAATAATATAAAAGGTCACAGCTATTTGGTATTTTTTTCAAAAATCGGGGGTGGGGGATAATAGATCATAGAATCATAGAGTTGGAAGAGACCACAAGGGCCATCCAGTCCAACCCCCTGCCAAGCAGGAAACACCATCAAAGCATTCCTGACAGATGGCTGTCAAGCCTCTGCTTAAAGACCTCCAAAGAAGGAGACTCCACCACACTCCTTGGCAGCAAATTCCACTGTCGAACAGCTCTTACTGTCAGGAAGTTCTTCCTAATGTTTAGGTGGAATCTTCCTTCTTGTAGTTTGAATCCATTGCCCCGTGTCCGCTTCTCTGGAGCAGCAGAAAACAACCTTTCTCCCTCCTCTATATGACATCCTTTTATATATTTGAACATGGCTATCATATCACCCCTTAACCTTCTCTTCTCCAGGCTAAACATACCCAGCTCCCTAAGCCATTCCTCATAAGGCATCGTTTCCAGGCCTTTGACCATTTTGGTTGCCCTCCTCTGGACACGTTCCAGCTTGTCAGTATCCTTCTTGAACTGTGGTGCCCAGAACTGGACACAGTATTCCAGGTGAGGTCTGACCAGAGCGGAATACAGTGGTACTATTACTTCCCTTGATCTAGATGCTATAGTCCTATTGATGCAGCCCAGAACTGCATTGGTTTTTTTAGCTGCTGCATCACACTGTTGACTCATGTCAAGTTTATGGTCTACCAAGACTCCTAGATCCTTTTCACATGTAGTGCTCTCAAGCCAGGTGTCACCCATCCTGTATTTGTGCCTTTCATATTTTTTTTGCCCAAGTGTAGTACTTTACATTTATCCCCGTTAAAATCCATCTTGTTTGCTTTGGCCCAGTTGTCTAATCTGTTAAGGTCATTTTGAAGTGTGATCCTGTCCTCTGGGGTATTAGCCACCCCTCCCAATTTGGTGTCATCTGCAAACTTGATCAGGATGCCCTCAAGCCCATCATCCAAGTCATTGATAAAGATGTTGAATAAGACTGGGCCCAAGACAGAACCCTGTGGCACCCCACTAGTCACTTCTCTCCAGGATGAAGAGGAGCTATTAATGAGCACCCTTTGGGTTCAGTCAGTCAGCCAGTTACAAATCCACTGAATGTCTAACCCACATTTTACCAGCTTCTTTACAAGAATATCATGGGGCACCTTGTCAAAGGCCTTGCTGAAATCAAGATAGGCTACATCCACAGCATTCCCTTCATCTACCAGGCATATAATTCTGTCAAAAAATGAGATCAGATTGGTCTGACATGACTTATTTTTTTAGAAACCCATGCTGACTTTTAGTGATCACAGCGTTCCTTTCTAGGTGCTCACAGACCATTTGCTTAATGATCTGCTCTAGAATCTTTCCTGTTTCCAGGGGGAACTGTTTTAATGTTAAGCTACAAGTTAACTGCTCATATATGGCAAGTGAGAAATTGCAAGGGTCTAAAGACATTACATTTTACTCATAAAACCTCAGTTTACTATTAATTTACATATTAGGGAGAACCATGTTGACTTGAGAGCATCTCTACACTTCCCTACTCTAATCAATCATCTCAGGATGATGCTCAGAGGCATTCGGAGCTTGTTTCTTTCTTGAACCATAATCTCAGACGTCAGCCTCAGCATTGCTCCTTGCATCTTTCCAATACAGTAGTGAGATTCAGATGCAGGGAGGAACATCTTTGTGGCTGCATAGAATCATAGAATTGTAGAGTTTGAATGGACTACAAGGGTCAGCTAGTCCAACCCCCTGCAATGCACATTTTTTTTGCCCAATGTGGGGCTCGAACCCACATCCCTGAGGTTAAGAGTCTCATGTTCTACCAACTGTGCTATCCAACTGCTGAAGACCTACTGTCTTCTAAAGCCATACAAAAACTCTAGCTAGCTGGAGTTCAGGGGCCAGCTGGGGATACAGTTGGCGAGGAGGGCAAATATTTTAGCTGCATCTCCGGCTTTAGCATTTTGATTAGTATTATCTGCAGCTCTCTTATAGAGGCATTTTCTGCCTTGAGCCTTCAGGGATGACGTTTGTTAACAGCTTAAATAAATTTTTAAAAGATCCAGGCAGCTAGCATAAATCGAACAGCTCTACTGTCAATGAAGTTTAGTCAATCAGCACCAGATAAAAGATCTGTGCCTCAATAGCTCTTATTTTTAGCAGTTAAAAGAGTGGGGGATAGGGGGTGGGGGGACGGAGATAGGGTCGAGTACTGATATGGACTACTATCCTTGGGAATCATGCAGCAGATTATCCCATCACCTCACTGAGGATATGCTAACAGCAAGAGAATACAGGGCAGTATTTAGCAGACCAGCTTTTTCCTACAAGATAAGTGCCCATTTTACTTTAACCAGACAGACTCCAATGTTTGCTGTCTTTACCCCTTCAAGTATTTACAACATTGGGGTTTGATAGAAGGTGCCATGCCACTACATACTGTTAAAGTGTATGCCATTCCATTCATAACTCTGTAAACAGATTCCTCATTTTCTTTGTGGAATTTCATTTGTTTTTGTTTCATTAAAAAAAAGGTTGTATTCTCCCTCTCTCTCTTAATCAATATAAGAAAGAAACATTTTTGGATGCAGCTCATTTCTGGTTTTGCAATCATGTGCCCAAAGTGTCAACCTTAAAAGACTTGCACGTTCTCTGTGTACACTTCCACTGGCAACATGCATTATCAAGAGGTGGTTATAGATAATAGTGAAAATAAGAAAAGAGATCCCTATGAAAGAACAGATGAAGTTGCCTTTGGACCACTGGCTCATCCAGCCCGATGTTCCTTCTCTAAATGCCCTAGCTAACCTGGCATCCTAAGCACAAGCTAATAGTTGACTCCATTGCTCCTGAAGAACATGTTGTTCAAAATGTGATGGACTATTTATTCCTCTTAAAAATAAATAATAAACCTTCCGTGTCACTTCAGATTGGCTCTCCTGTTGTATTTATTATTTTCAGACGCTGCCTCTACTTTTTTAAACATCTTTTGTAGCATGTAGTGTTGGACTATGACCTGGGAGACCAGGGTTCAAACCCCTACTTGGCCGTGAAGCTTAGCGGATGTGACCTTGGGTCAGTCACTGACCCTCACCTAGCCTACCTCATACAGTTGATGTGGGAATTAAATTAGGAGGGGGAGAATCATGTATGCCACCTTGAGCTTCTTGGAGGAAAATAAATGCAACAAATAATTATTTATGATTAAATTGAAGGAGCAAAGAAATCTATAAAACAGTGGAAAGAATTTTCAGAATAATCAGGCAATGAAACACTTTTCCATGTGAAGCTGCAAGCAGGCTTCAAGATTGTTGAAAGATCTTTTGTGAGGCACCTGAAAGAGATGCTTGCGGCGACAGTGCCAAAAATAATCAACTACTCCACCTTTTATCCTTATATGACTCATGGCTTGAATTTAAACTTCCAGGTCAGATAGTGAGTGAAAGCAGATAAAGGGAATTCAGAAAGACATGACGCAATTACTGGATGAAACAATGTAAGAATATTGCAATTTCTGATGAACTAATTAACAAATAAGCTAAAGTGCATAAAAGTGCAGTCCTAAGGCCTAACTACAGCTTCACCTGGAAAGAAGGTATCATTTGTTATCTGGCCCAAATGGAATATCCAAGACTGTGCTGGGAAACTGGTCAAGAGAGTAATGGCATGAGAGTTAAAGCAGCTGGGCCAAATCAAAGTCAGATGAAGGATCTTCATAAAAGAGAAAAAGAGGAGCTAAGGTTAAAACTTGAGGTGACAGCAAAGGCTCAGGGAAAGGACAGAGAGGGGCCTGGAAAAGCCACAAGCTGGCCCCGGAAGTGCATTTGTTTGTGTGTGTGTATAAATAAAGGTGTGAGTCATGAAAAACTGGTCCAGCATCCTGGTTAGCAGAGGCAGCTAACTATCATACTAATGATGCAGCTCTTGGTAAATACCGGTAAATAAGAATGCCTGGAGCCTTAGCTGGCCTATCTTGCTCTTGAGAATTGCTGAAGAATTTTTGCTAACTAGAAAGCTGACTAATAAAACACCCAACAACATCATGTGTTGATTGATAGTGTTGTCTTAGCATTGTCAAAATCTTAGAGGCTTGTTGTCTGAACTAAGGGGAGAGTCCATATGGGTCAGGCTTCGACTAACTGCTAGCTCCGCCCTGTCTCATATGTTAAAAGCTTGAATGTGGAATCAGCTGCTCTCAAATAAACCTGGCAGCGTGCAGTGATTGATTGTGCCTAATGAGACCTACTCCAATTTTAATATGAAACACAGACCAATCCACAGAAGGGGATATAAAAAAGCAGCCATTGTTCTAATAAGGCTGCATATGCTTGTAGGTTTACCAGCTCTGTGGCAGAGAGAAGTTTCTAAGACAGAAGAGAAAGTATTGACACAATTAAAAAAAAAACAGTTTAAAGAACTGTGTATCAAATGCTGTCTCTTATGATGAGTCAGGTCTTAAAATCATATTAACTTGGGAGAGGCAACTATCTATGGGATTAAAGCCAGCAAAATCCAATTAAACTTTTATATGTTTATATCTGTGTTACAAGGGCTGCGGTACTAAAAGTAGATCAGAGGCAATGGATTCCAAACTTTAAGAAGTACATTCACTCCTTGTGTATGACAGCAAAATATAGCAATAAATCACCAGAAGCTTCTGCAAACTGGGCATCTCTAAAATGAGAAATAGTCACTTGTTCACCAAGCACAACTTTTTAAAAAGTCTCATGAGCTCCAGTTCAGCTCAGGTTCCAATTTATATTCAGCATAGGACATAAATCATGCATTTAACCTTAGGTACCTACTTGAGCTAAGGCAACCCCTCTTCTTGAAGTATTTTTAAGGGCACACTTGTGCAAAGTAGAGACTTTTTGAGGAGATAGCATTGTTGCGGGGACAGCATACAAAAGGGGTAAAATATCAGCCTCACAGATCCAGTGGTAGGAAATGACAGGTGTATTTTCTTATATTAACCATTAATAAAACAAAGGGTCATGCAGCAGCTTATAAATTTATAAGGGGGTGAGCTTTTGTGGGTTACTAAGAGTCCTCTTCATCAACATTTGGGTGAGGACAGGAGTTAAAGCATGGGCTGCTAATGCAGTTTCTGTGGTCCCACAGAGACCTTCCCTAGCAGGTCTGAAAGCAGCATTCTTCTGAAACCATGTGGCGCTCGTGTCAGTTTCTTTGGTTTGCAAATGGGACTGCCCACAGGCCTTTAAAGGTCGACAAACCTGACTTAAAAGCTCAGTCCCGAAGAGCTGAAAGCAACATGCTCAGGCCAGATTATGGCAGACCTATTCCCAAGTGAACAATCTCAATAGCAAACCAGAAGGAGAATAAATTGCAGCCTACAGCATCCCTTTAAAATTTGATTAAAACATTCATTAGGCATTCCTTTTGGCATCAAGGACAATAATTATCACCAGAGGAAAGGGCAACAAAGCGATCCACAGGCAGGCCCAAACCATCAGCTCCACTATGTTGATAGATGTGGAAAGTCTGGCCTACTTACACATGCCTTGAAACAGGCCAATTATTTCCCAAACTCTGCTGTCAGGTAAAAAGATGAATGCCTCTCAGACATGAAACAATGCACAGCTGTACTGATAGCCTATGTTCCTCCCTTGCCTGCAGGACCTTCGCACAACAAGCCAACTGAGGCCAAATGATTTGAGGCAAGATGCTTCAAATCACTAGTAGCAAAAAACCTATTCTGGTAGAGAGGACCCAGCGCATTTTGACTCAAGTTCAGTTACAAGAATTCCCCCTAGATATAAAATCCTCAGCTGTGAAAAACACAATGCCTTTTATTTTAATTCCACCGTTCAACATGACAGCTATCGAAAGAAGAATGCCACAAATCACCCCGTCCATTGCACATATAGAGTATGCAAAATATTGAAATGACCATCTAATTTTTTATTGCCATTCAGTTATGATGCTAGAGAATATTTTGGAAAACTTTATTCCAGATTATGGCTCTAAGCACCAATGCTATCATTTCACTACTTTGGGCTTTTTGGGTTTCAAGAACAAAAACTTACAAAGTTTCTGAGGTAGGGGGTAGGGGGAATCCCAGTCCATTCACCTTGGTAGTATTTGCAAAAACAAAAATCCTTTATCCAAATCATTTATTTGCCAAATGAAATGGATAATTGTTAACAAGAACACAGCTACAAAGGAACACGTCCACGGGGCTTGGTGTTTTCATTTTCCTTTTTCACTAAAGAGCAGGCAAAGCAGGGATAATGGGGTTCATCCCTAATGCTGAGATGCCTGCCTTATACCCTGAGAATCTCAGCCAAAATTAAAAGTGAAAGGTGCATAGATTTTCTGCCTCTCTTCTATTAAGCACTACAGAATCACTAATCACAAATGCTGACATAAGAAAGAAAACAATAGCAAGTGAGATTTAAGAAGTCTACGATCCAATTCTAAATCCTGTTGTGATTTAAAATGCAATGTTTTTGTTTAGGCTCAGTTGAACTTACCTTCTCCCAGAGTCTGCTTCAGTAAGTCATGTTTAGCCTGCAGCTTGGTAATAAGGTTGCTGCCATTCAAATACTCTTTAAATTTCTGAAGGGAGGAAACAAAAAACAAAAACACTGCACACACACACAAACACAAAAGCATAGTGGGCAAAAAATATTAGCAAAATAAACT
This sequence comes from Lacerta agilis, assembly GCF_009819535.1. NCBI lineage: Eukaryota > Metazoa > Chordata > Lepidosauria > Squamata > Lacertidae > Lacerta > Lacerta agilis. The sequence continues at coordinate 85,850,094 of NC_046313.1, read as the reverse complement.
TTGAGGCATACATTTATTTCCCTGCGGTGCTTTCTGGAATGAAAGGATGTGTTATATGTCTTAATGAACCAGACTTCAGTTGTACATACAAAGACGGACCAAGGATTCATTTGTTATTTGGGCTTTTTCTTTTTCCACAATTTAAGTATCAGCCCTGTTGATCTTATTAAGCTAGAAACCTTTGTGTTGAGCCATGTGCTTGGGGTTAAGGCCTCAGATCACAAGAAGCTCAAAGACAACAGTTCAAAGAAAGCTTTCTTTTGTCCGGCTTCTGGGAATGGCCTCAATAAGTAAAGAAATTTTGTGGGGGATGGCGGTGGGGTTCCTACAGAAAGGGTTCTACTTTCATGCAAACAGTGATAAAGCCAAGAAGGATTCTCACTGCATGGGGTCTGTGGGCTTGGCTGATCAGAAGCTTCTGCTGTGCTGTTGGATTTGTTCTGAGTACGACTTTTATTTTGAGATTGCCTCATACCCAGTAATAGTGTCCTAGAGGCAAGTAACTTCACAGATGCCAAGAGAAGAGGAGGAAGATATGGGGCTGGAGGGGGAAAAAACAGGAAGTGGAAGATTCAAGAACTTAACACAAAACGCATCTTTGAAATTTCAGGATGCAAATCTCAGAAATCACTGAGTTTAAGAAATAACATTCCTTAAATGTTACTTAAATGGAGTAGACTAGACAGTACAGTGGTGCCCCGCTAGACGAAAATAATTTCGTCTAGTGGGTTTTTCGTCTTGCGGAGCGGCAATGACAGCCGCGCTCCGCAAAACGAAAAAAAAAGACGAAAAATTTTCGTCTTGCGAGGCAGCCCCATAGACTTTTTCGTCTAGCGAGGCATTCGTCTAGCGGGGCACCACTGTATATCAGGATTCCCTGGTCCAAATCTCACTGCTATCCTAAACTTAACAAACAGCCTTGGGAAAGCCGCTTGACACTCAGCTATGCAGCTGCAAATAAAACATTTTAAGTGTGTTGTAAAGTGCATTATACAAATGTGACACTAGATGGCGAAGGTGAGCTATGGCAAATTCAATATTTTTTTCCAAACGTTTCTTTAAAAACCATTTTCATGACTTTTTTTTTATATGTGCCTAGATTCCACCTCAGTATCAGACCTACCTTCCAAGATACAGGGATAATTATAACAGATGGCTGCTGCAAAGGTGATGGAATAACATGCTTTGAACAATTAAAAGCATTATGAAAATACTAAGTATTATAAGCTATGCAGTAACCTATGTGCATATGGGCTGGTTCAAACATCATAGTTGGAGGAGGAGGAGGAGGGTGGAGAAAGAACTGTGGGTGGAGGGGGCCCCTTTCGCCATCCTTTGGACCCCCTGGGAAACCAAACAAACCTGCTGTACCTGGAACTGGGTGTGGAGAGTACAGCTGACTGGGACACAGCTGTGGGCAGCCTGATAAAATACCACCAACCTTGGGCCTACCCATAAAAGCAAGCCCTGCCATGGAACAGTAAAGTCTTAAACAATCAAACCTTAGTTTAAAAACAAGCCATACTTAGAACTGGACCAATAAGTTGGATTCAAGGGTTAGAGGCCAACTTGCGCAACCCCTGCTTAGCTTCTCCTCCTCCTTCCCTTGCTGCCCCCTATACCCCCAAAGCGTATCCAAAGGATCAGGCCCTCTAAACAGTGAGAGATGGAAAACTGATCTTGTGCCAGTGGAATTCCTGCTGGAGCAAGAGTTCTCTGCCTGACTTCAAACAAAGCCCCCAAGCCTTTGTATTGTAATAATGTAAGGCACAGCCTCCACTGTTTGGGGAGCTGATGAGATTACAGGGAGAAAGAGGTGGGAAGAAAGAACAGTTGCACAACTAGCCTTCCATCTGTGTAACGGTTGGAGACTACCCATTGTTAAAAGGGATGTATTTAGGGGGGAAAGTGATATTTACCAGTATATCACATGGCACAATTTACCAGACATTTCTTGTGTTAGTTTAACCATAAACAAAATGAACTGATATACGCCTCCTATACTTTTCTGCTTTGGTATAACAGGACTTGCACAGAATAAGTTCTGTGCAAGTTTTACAGAAGACTGTAAAAAGTTTGTGAGGAAATTTTAATGACTCCCAGGGTACCATGGATCTCAAGTTCTAGGCTGGAGAAACTGGGCAGGGCAGGGCCAGAAGAGTTTACATTGTACTCCCATACGAACTATAGCAAATAGTCACTGTAGAAACTGAAGAAGGGTTTGACTTTATTTTTGTAGGACAAACATTTTCCCTGATGCGAATTAAGGGATGATTAAACAGTCTTCTTCATGCTCAGACTCCTAATCTTCAAAGCTCACAACTAAGTTTTGAAAGCATGTGGTTAAAAAATTATTTTCAGTTGCTTTATTTTCTTAATCTTTTTCGCAGCCATTGGGTCTAGACACATACCTAAAATTTGAAAATAAATAAGTACTGACATTTTATTTTTTTAAAAATAAACCAAAATTCTGACAGTCCTATTGTAAAAGGGCTTCCAAGATGGAGGTGAAAGGCTGATGAAATGGTACATCATTGCTATAGAGGGGGAAATGAGGGACTTGTTAGAATTGGTTGTGTTTAAGGAGACACACTCTGTGCTTGAATGGCACAACTAGGGAGTAGTTGGTCTTTAAAACATCTCATCTTAAAAACTTTAAAAAAAATAGTCCTAAAGGGATAGTGGTTCAGGGAATTCTGGTTTTGTTGTTTCTCCCAGTGTGGTCACATACACCTTTCTATAGGTGAGCCGTACATTAGTGCAACCACTCTACATGGCTCCACATGGTGGGCTTCTTCTTCCTTTCTGAACATTAGCCAAGCCCACTCCATGCACAGCACATCTAAATGGCCTACTTAAACTTTTCCAAGTTTTCAAACAAGCTTCCAACATAACACCAAGAGCTACTGTGAATGTATAAGAACGAACAGACTGGTTTACTGCATTCTTGATCTTCAGTCTACAAATAAAGACCAGGAAAGGCTATAGGTGAAAATTGAACTCTTGATTTACTGAAGTTGGAAGAGAGTGAGAGGCTGGCTTGTCTGGTTTTGTATGGACACCTCAGTCCCTGAATACTCCCCTCCTCCATCCATTTCTACAGGGCAGGAGTTCCTTATAGAAGTGCTGCTTGTGCCATCATGTGAAAGTCACTCCTCCTCCAGATGAGACACAAACATAGCTGATTCTAACAATTTCTGTTTCTCTCAGTTTCTCATTTCCCCCAAATCTTAAGATCAGTTAGTTCTCCACATCTCTACACCAGTTTGTGGTTTTTTAAAAAAAGTCCTCGTGAAAATCGACCAGCATTTTAATACATTTCCCCCTATTATATGATTTTTTTGTATGTAATGTTGCCCAATATACACATTTTTGCAAAGCAATTTCCCCTATTAAAATCCATTTTAATGTTATTTTTGTCAGAATATGGATTTTTACATAAACTTCACCCAAGTCTATGCATTTTTGTACACATTACTTGGCTGGAGAAATGCAATGCAAAATTTGGAGCAGTGAAATTTTGGAGTAGGGCTATGTTTTGGTCAACATATTATTTCAGAAAGTACAAATTAGGTAGGTTCACCTTTTAATGAGAAGTGAATTGATGTCTCCCTCATCCCTAGACTCCCCACTGTCTTTCTAAGAGCTAGTAATATGAATATGAATATGAATATGAATGTGAATGTGGGGAATTGAGAGGTGTAGCTATTGGAATGCCAGCACACTCTATTGTCACAAAAAATGTGACGTCCCTATAGTTAAAATGGGAAGGGGGGGGGAAGCTACTGCTCTGCAAGAGCCAGCCTTTTATTAGCAGTATATAGTTTATACCCGCCTTTTTCCCTGACAGGGGATAAGCCTTCTTATCTACTACTTTTTTACCACACTGTGCTCAATATAGACATAAGATTATCCTCACAGTAAAATAGAACATTTCAGTTTCTTGTTGGTTGGCTCTCCTCTTGGCAATGTTTATTTTACTCATGTAAGTCTCTGAAGCAGCTGATTTGACCGACTCAGTGGAGCGACTATGCTGGAAGGCATCTGAGACATCAAAATCTTCCACTGTCAGCATGTCTTGCAATGTCTGCATAGTAGCATCCAATGTTTTTCGCACCTGCAGAAATTAAAGGCACAGGCGATTACGAGACAAAGTGAATTGCTGTGACACAGTTAGGGCACCGTAAGTACATGATCTTTGATACACCAAGCTAGCCTTATTTTTTGAACTTGAAAGATTTCCTAGGGAGGAAAAGATAATATAAGGTTCCCAGGGTTAGATGCTTTTGTGTATGGATGAGCAATTTGTTCTGCACCTGAAACCACATTAGAAATGATATTTTAAAGAAATTTGTAGATGCCAGTGACGATGACAACAGCACCCAACCAGGAAGCACTACAGGACACAGCTCTATGAAGTTGTTACAGGAGTTTACAGCTACAGTGTTATAATGATAACATAACAGCTCCGCACCCCAAGCATATCATCCTAGTCTGTATGCACTAGCAGGAACTGGTTTGGTAATGATTCAGAGTGTCCACCATCACCCAAACCACTCTGTGCCTTCCACCCAATCTTCAGGTGGCACCTACAAACAGTCTCTTCATGACGTGCCCCATCTACAGTAGAGATTTTGGTGCTTTCAAACAATGTAGCAAAACAAGTATTACAAAGGAAGCCATTGTGCCTGTTTCCTATCCAGAGTCAAAGACCTGGCATGGTTTTATTGTGCTCTTCTAGTTAAATATATCATGCATATAACAGGATGCAGGATGACCACGTGGATGATCAGACAATATTTATAATATACTCAAAGACATTTTAGTATATTTACGTTGGTGGAGTGCTTCATGCAGGGGCAAGACCCTGAGGCACCAAAACCCACTACCCCCTTTTACTATTACAGGCATCCTCCCCACTTATGCGCGATCAGACTTGTGTGTGGTGCCCAATACAAACCTGGTCTGCGTTCTCCAAGGATCACAAGCCCTTGGATTGAAATAAGTATGTTAGTCCAATACAGTTTAATTCTTTAGCCATCTCTGTTAGTTTAAAAGTCACCTTGCATAGAATTATCCGCATAAATGAATCAATAAAGCTTATTTACTTAAGGATTAAAGACAATTACAGCTCTCACCTCTTCGTTTTCTATTTTGAGTGTGGCAAGTCTAGACTGCAGCTGGTGATATCGCATAAGCAACTCTGTCTGAACTGGCTGCTGGGCGCTCACTTGACATACCTGAAGGGACAACAGATAAGCCTATGCAAATTCAAGAAGGATCAGAATATTGACAGGTATCAAAGAGCTAACACATTGAAGAATGCACATCCTCATGATTAAAATGTCCAAAAACTTTGGACTGATGGATATTAAAAACAAAAGACAGAGTACAGTGTTACCTCGGGTTACAAACGCTTCAGGTTACAAACGCTTCAAGTTACAAACTTGGCTAACCTGGAAGTAGTACCTCGGGTTGTGAACGTTGCCCCAGGATGAGAACGGAAATCGCGTACTGGCGGCACAGCGGCAGCGGGAGGCCCATTAGGGAAAGCACGCCTCAGGTTAAGAATGGTTTGGGGTTAAGAACAGACCTCCAGAACAAATTAAGTTCGTAACCCGAGGTACCACTGTATTTAATTTTTAACTAGTAGTATAATCCTTCTATTGGGCTTGAAATATAACCTCACTCAGACACAGAATACTGAGTATAGTTGTTATTTATGGCAATGCAGCAAATCTGCTCTATTGTTACAAAATCTATTTGTTTATAGTGTGGGATTATAAAAGAAATTTCTCAAAGCACAGATCTGACTTAATTGCTGCTTAAAAGGCCTAAATATTAGTAACTCCTTAATGTATGTAGTACCTACAGCAACTCCCACTATCAGTGCCGAAGTGAGCAAAGTGTTGCGTCTGAAAGGAAGCTGGAAACATACTGCAATATATTGCACTGAAAGCATTTTCTGCAATGGTGTTAGCATTACCTCATCCCCCATATGAGGCTGGTATTCAAACTTTAGTGGAGGACAGAAGACTTGGTTGCACATATCCATGACTGTATGCTTGTCACTCCGTGCATCCAGGTTGTCTACAGCATTCTCAATGATGTCCAGGCCCTCATGACGTGAGGTTTCTAGATTGTATTCAGCAGAAAGATATGTTCTGAATGTCCGTGCCAGGCTGGCATGGAATCCCAAGTCACAGCACTAAGGAAAAGGAAGAAATAGTCATTTGCTTCAACCGCAATTACTAGAATTCAATTACTAGAAGCTAGTAATTTCTCCTATATTCTGGTATAATGGCCTTTTACCTGAAGAAATCCCAAATACAATACCAGTATCTATTTATTCTCCTTTATATTATTTCTAGAGCACCTATATAAAATGAGGTGTTGTGTACTATAGTACAGAAGATGCCCCTGTTGCCACATCTCCTATGACCGAGCAGCTTCTCATGCTTAAGAAAATATTCCTGCGTTATTCACTTTGGAGGCATATCTGAATTTTAATGGCTAACGCAGAAACCTAATTTCTCCCTCCCATCCCAAATGCATAAACACAGGCAGTGCCCAACTTTAACATAAAAGTGCAAACATTAAGTAATTTGGTTACCTGCTACATCTTGGCTTACACTCAAGCAGGTAAAGCAAATCGTTCCATAAGATGGATATGGAAATCTAGAGGTACAGGTGAAACTTGAAAAATTAGAATATCGTGGAAAAGTCCATTGATGTAAGCAATTGTTTTCATTAGCTACTGGAGTTTAATATACAGTGGTGCCCCGCTAGACAAAAATAATTTGTTCTACGAATTTTTTCGTCTAGCGGTTTTTTCGTCTAGCGAAGCGGCAATGACAGCCGCGCTCCGCTAAAAAAAAAAAAAAAGACGAAAATTTTTCGTCTTGCGAAGCAGCCCCATTGACTTTTTCGTCTTGCGGGGCAGCTTCCGCTAGACGAATGCCGTTCGTCTAGCGAGTTTTTCGTCTAGCGGGGCACCACTGTATGAGCTAGACTCATGACATGCAAAGCAAGATTTGTTATAATTGTGATGATTATGGCGTACAGCTGATGAAAACCCCAAAGTTGAAATTGTTATTTTGGGGTTCTCATCAGCTGTACACCATAATCATCACCATTATAACAAATAAAGGCTTGACATATCTCGCTTTGCATGTCATGAGTCTATCTCACATATTAGTTTCACCTTTTAAGTTGAATTACTGAAAGAAATGAACCTTTCCACAATATTCTAATTTTTCGAGTTTCACCTGTACTTCATTATTCATCACAGAGTGGCAAGTCTATCAATTGCTACAGGCCATTATGGCTAAATGTTACCTCCAGGTTTGGATGGAGTATGTCCCCAAACTACCATTTTCTGACAAAGGCAAGGGTGCCACCTCCTTTCTGTTCGCTTTGTATTTACGGGAGTGCTGTGTGGGTAGAATGACTGATGGATACTCACTGGTGAAATGGAGAGGGTGTGCAACTTTAAAACTCTTTACCAACCTATCCATTAAATAGTGCTGTACTTTATACCCAGGCCAGTAGAACTGGGTCTGACTCCTTACACTCAGCTCACCTACCCAAGACACAGTGATGCACACCAAGTCTGCTCTCTTATCCAAGATGAAATCATGGATAAGCAAGGACTTACAGTGAACTGACCTGGCATTGCAAAGCAACACCGCCAGTCACAGAATACCTAATCTAGTTAATGTTGTTAGAGCTCTGTGCCCTAAATTGACAGTGGGCACTCTACCTTCTATAGGACAATGTGGGACTAGGACTCAGAATGAAGAGGAAGGTCAGTTTGCCTATAAGAGCAGCAGTGGTGGCCAGAACAAGCAGGAAAAATATCCAGGAAGAAATGGTAGCAAAGCAGCAGCTGGAGATAACTGCTTTTTTAACTCCATCGGAGAAGGCAAGAGCTGGAATAAACTTCCAGCTGTTATGGCTGCCTGCATTGCCTGCCAGAAGAGAATCTGCTCCTTGTACTGAGGTGCACTTGATGCCATACATTCCCTGAGTACGGGGATGTGTGAATTTGCTCCAAGCTTGCCTACCATTTACCATTCAGCTGAAGGCAGTAGACAAGTCATCTTGTTGCAATAATCCTTCTACTCAGTACAATATTGGCCAGTTTTAGCATTAATGCTTCAATCATGAAAGACAGAGCAATATAATTCAATGACCTTACACTGAATAATAAAAATGAGATGGTTGATGGAAACAAGAGAAAAGCAACACTTTGTTTTCCAAATATATGGCAGAAAGCTGCCAAGAGTGCATTTCCTGAGCTTTTGACTGTCCTCTGATCTCTTGTTATTTTCAATGCATGTTCACAAAAGGATTTTACAGCAGGATATTTTCTGCATTCCTAACTCAAAGTGAATATCAAAGCTCAGTTACTGCCATAAGCAACTCTAGCCAAAGACGACATCTCATCTTTACTGATGTGAAGAGACACCCCTCAATTCAAATTTAAATCATACCGAAGAGATGGATTTCTCTAACTGTGTGCAAAAAGAAGCAGCTCATGCATGTGTGCGCGCTCACACAGACACATACAATTCCCACTCTCAGGGATGTGGTCTGAACTTCTAGAAGGTTTCAAAAGACAGCAGAAGTCAAGCTTTCAACAACTAATTTATGACACAAGCAAAAATCTAGTTGGTGTCCTTTGGCCTAACTATGAATTAGCCTCCATGAAGCCAGATTATCACCACTGCCTTGGAGGAGGTTGGACTAGATGACCCTTGGAACCCCTTCCAACTTTACAATGTTATGATCCTATGATCCACTCCAGGTTACCAAACATTGGGCTCCTTTTTGAAAATGAACCAAAGCACAGAGGTAGTAATTTTAGATATAAACTCATGCAATTCTACTAAATTTGATAATTTTAATTCAGCCATTGTCTGCTCCCAAAGAGCAAAATTGTGTTCCACTGCTCCCAAAATATGCTTAGGCCAGAACAGTGGCAAACTTTCAGGGGAGAGGAATTCCACTGCATATGACAGAGCCCCAGGAACACGGCGTTTCTATACTAATTTAATGCACTGGTGCGAAGTTATGGGTTGCAAGAATTAACAAGGAAGGTGAAGGAAACATCTGAAAGGTCCAAGTCCTTTAGGAATTTTATAGGACTTTGCATTTTCCTATATAGCTATTGCAGAGTCTGGCATACTAGTGGAATTTGCTCTCGAGCATGTCAGGAAATAAGATGCAACCAGAGTTCAGCACTAAGTGCATCCTCCAAACAAACAAAAGGTTTACATATGCTCGTAGAGTATATTCTAAAAGTACTGTTCAAAAATTATATCCAAATGTTTCTCCAAAATATATTCAAATTACCATTGCTTTAGCCAAGCTGAGCAGCAATTTGACTGGAAATTTGTTGACTGCTATGTCTGAAATCTAGTACCTGAGGCTAAAAGGCTCCAACTACAATCTGTGTGTGAATCTGCAGCAGCAATAACAAAAGCAACTCAGGAAGGTGTCACAATAGTTCCAGAGAAGCTGTATTACTCCTTTGAAGCTCTCACAGTGCCAACACTTCGGAAGCAAATGAACAGGTTGTGTAGGCAAGCTCTCCTTCCACCTTTCTCAGTCCTTCGACTCCTAACAGGTACCAGGATATTGTTCATCAAGAAGTTCTGGACAGCACCCCTCAATTCTTGGGGTGGTGGAGTCCCTTCCCACCCCAATCTAACAGGTGACCAGCTCTGTTCAAGCCTCCTTATAATAACATGAAACAACCAATAGGCAAGGCATAGGTCTCCTGGAACTCAGTGATATACAAGTGCCCACAGTTCCCTGGGTAAAAAGAGTTACTCTGGAGTTCAAAATTGGCATATAGGAAACATCAGAACTACTACAGAAAGTATAAGAAAGACTGAAGTCTTAGAAAATCCACATTACCACCTTGGTCATAAGCATTTAACAGGCTCCATCATTTCATGGCGAGTCTCTTGAGCGTGAGTTTAGCATAATCCAGTTCAGGTACAGGGAACAAGGGTTGGGAATATAGCACCCTAGTGTGGTTCTTAATGTCAGGCAACTTAGCAGAATCTATAAGAATGATCCATAATTGCTTAAAAGCACAGGAAGCGGCTACGGACCAGAACAGATCAGTTATCACTTTAGTATGGAAGATGAGATCTTGCTGTGACAGCCAAACTAGACAATCACTGCCACCATCATTTTATTTGCATGCCAGCTTTCCGTAGTTAAAATGTTAAAATCAAATGAATGCTTTGATGGTGTTTCCTTCTTGGCAGGGGGTTGGACTGGATGGCTCTTGTGGTCTCCTCCAACTCTATGATTCTATGAAAACCATGCTCAAGGTGACTTACAATATGATTTACATAATCACAAACGTAACAAAAGTAGTCATAAATAAAAGACATCAAAAAGTACATAACCAAACTTAACCATTTCCACATAAATCATAAAAAAACTAAAATGAAGACACAAAACCCTAAACAATACCCCAACCTGACATCCTGTTCAGCAGCCTTAATCTTTATAGCTGGAGTCAGTCAGGGTCCCACCTCCCCAGGCCAGTTAGGAAAAGGCCAGCAAGACAGGGGGCAGGTCTTCCAGGACTCACAGCCAAGATGATACCTAGTCATATGATCACTGTTGAGAACCAATCAGAAGGAAAGAATGTGAGGCATTGCCTATATCTTCCCTGCTTATAGTGATTCCCCCTCTTCCAACAGGAGCAGCCCACCCACAAAAGTCTCACAAAGAGAAGAGTTCTTGGAAACAGCGGCCATCACTCTAGACTTGCTGTTTATGGGCACAAATCAAGGTGGATGCTACTTCCTCAGGCTGTCCACAGCTGAGTTTCCCAGGGGGTCCCTTCCAGTCAAAGCTCTTTCTTCACCCTCTGTCCTATTCTCCTCCTCCAGCTTATCCAGACATGACATGGGAGATCTAGGGTCAGGCTCTCCTACATTTCATATACAGTGTTAATTGCAGCCACAGGGGGGAAAGGCGGAGTCAGATGAAGATTATGGTACTGGATGAGAATGCTCATCAGCGTTCCTATGCCTGTTTCTCAATTAACACACACATCGCCCATAGCAATTTAGGGACAGTGGCTTAATTAGGAAAATGCATGGAGAAAGGGTCCAGTCTGTCTCTTGCATTTCACACAGCTTCTATTAATACTTTTTACAATGTGGGTGATTATATCTGCTTCTCTGTAACTGGCATACTGTGAACTCCTGCAATTCAGGATGCCACATTTTACTGTCACATTGTGTTGCCAGCTCTTCCCCAAGCCTGATGCTCAAGGCTCATGTCCTGCTTCTGCTGCAAATAGTCTGTGCACCAGGGCCCTGATGGAGGAAAAGCTGCTCAGTGTTGAAGGTGAGACATGGGAGACCCTCAACTGCAAATGGACAGCCGCAGCATGCCTCACAGAAAGGGAGCCGGGCAGGGAGAGCAGGAGAGTTGTAACAACACTCAGTGAGAGATCAGTGCAATGACTCTCTTAAAACGTTCTCATAAAAATAAAAAGTTTGCACCCAAGGGAGAATTCAGTAAGTTTCCACTTAAATGCAAACTGAACCCACCCACCCAATACCTATGTGTGACCAGCATGAGTGTAATTCTTTCTGACTCCAGAAGGTGACAAAATAAGTTGTACTAGGCAAGGGGAGGTGTGTCTCTTCTGCTTCTTTTAGCTACTGTAATCATTGACTATGCAAAAGCATTTGACTGTGTCGACCACAGCAAACTATGGCAAGTGCTTAAAGAAATGGGAGTGCCTGATCACCTCATCCGTCTCCTGAGAAATCTCTATGTGGGACAAGAAGCTACAGTTAGAACTGGATATGGAATAACTGATTGGTTAAAAATTGGGAAAGGAGTACGACAAAGCTGTATATTGTCTCCCTTGCTTATTTAATTTATATGCAGAATTCATCATGCGAAAGGCTGGGCTGGATGAATCCCAAACCGGAATTAAGATTGCTGGAAAAAATATCAACAACCTCAGATACGCTGATGATACAACCTTGATGGCAGAAAGTGAGGAGGAATTAAAGAACCTTTTAATGAGGGTGAAAGAGGAGAGCACAAAATATGGTCTGAAGCTCAACATCAAAAAAACTAAGATCATGGCCACTGGTCCCATCACCTCCTGGCAAATAGAAGGGGAAGAAATGGAGGCAGTGAGAGATTTCACTTTCTTGGGTTCCATGATCACTGCAGATGGTGACAGCAGCCACGAAATTAGAAGACGCCTGCTTCTTGGGAGAAAAGCAATGACAAACCTAGACAGCATCTTAAAAAGCAAAGACATCACCTTGCCGACAAAGGTCCGTATAGTTAAAGCTATGGTTTTCCCAGTAGTAATGTACGGAAGTGAGAGCTGGACTATCAAGAAGGCTGATCGCCGAAGAATTGATGCTTTTGAATTATGGTGCTGGAGGAGACTCTTGAGAGTCCCATGGACTGCAAGAAGATCAAACCTATCCATTCTTAAAGAAATCAGCCCTGAGTGCTCACTGGAAGGGCAGATCCTGAAGTTGAGGCTCCAGTACTTTGGCCACCTCATGAGAAGGGAAGACTCCCTGGAAAAGACCCTGATGTTGGGAAAGATGGAGGGCACAAGGAGAAGGGGACAACAGAGGATGAGATGGTTGGACAAGTGTTCTCGAAGCTACTAACATGAGTTTGGCCAAACTGCGAGAGGCAGTGGAGGATAGGCGTGCCTGGCGTGCTCTGGTCCATGGGGTCACGAAGAGTCCGACATGACTGAACGACTGAACAACAACAACAATCTGGACAAAAGGACTCCTATTGGGAATTTCCCTCAACTTTCTGTAGTTCCATTTTGTGGAAGTGGGGTGCAGTGAAGCCAAGACATTCTTCCTAATACAGCTGCCAGTTTTCACCCCACTATGAGAAGGAAACAACCTCTTTCAAAGCCCCAAACTCACTCTACTGAAAATGTGAAGCAGCCATTGAGGGGTGTAAAGAGATTTAATCTGGCAAAGCTTTTAGCATTCCTTCCTAACACTTTATACAGAAACAGAATGAAATTAGAAAACAAGCAATATGCACTGTGGCCTAAATAAATCCCTCAGGTAGCCTGGGAACACTTGTAGAAGAATAACTAAAACCAGGATGCTGAACTTGGAGGACAGCAGCTTATCTCCAGAATAATGATTGTGTTCAAATGTTCTCACTGTAGTCAATATCAGAAATTCTGATGGCTTCCACTGAACCATAGTGTATTCTCAGTTCACACTGGGGCCTAGGATGAACTTGAACCAGTCTGAATCTTCTCCCAAGACTTTCGGGGAAATGTCACACTCCCTTGCATTTCACAGAAGAATTCTGAAATGCTGCTCCTTATTTTCATTGCTGGAAACATGCTGAAACCAGCATGTGCAGTGTAGTTCAAATAACCCAGCTGCTATTGACAAGGTCTCTCCATGCCTAGCACTTCACACATCAGTGCCACAAAGAGGGGAGAAAAGATGTATAAAAAGGTATTTTTTAAAAAATACCCATTTAAGAAAAGTAAAAAATAAATAAAAATTGTAAAAGCTAATATTATTATAAATAATAATTTATAAGAGCTGATATTACACTCAGTTTTTCAAGAATTAACCTTCCGGTGGACCCCTGCAGGTTAGTGAAGTGGGCCCTATAAAAAGTTGTGCTACCCCGCTCAGTGTGGATTCTACAGTCCATCATCTGATTCTGATGTACCATGAAGCTATTGAACTATCTTTGCTCTCTTGGATAAAAGACAGCTAAACACACAGAGAGACAGCTAAGCACACAATGGTTCGATGACCCCAGAAAGTGCGGAATTATAAACGGCTGGGTTTCCATATAGGTTACTAACCTGATGGTTCGTGTTGTGGCATATACTAACAACCACTTGCAGCAAGTGTGAAAAAGAATTACCGTTATTTTCCGGCGTATAAGACGACTGGGCATATAAGACGACCCCCAACTTTCCCAGTTAAAATATAGTTTGAGATATACTCAACCGCAGATTCTCCACCCAGCATATAAGACGACCCCCCACTTTTGAGAAGATTTTCCTGGATTAAAAAGTAGTCTTATGCGCCAGAATATACAGTACAGTGGTACCCCGCAGGACGAATGCCTCGCACAACGAAAAACTCGCAAAACGAAAGGGTTTTGCGAGTTTTTAGTTGACTCGCGAGACGAATTCGTCTATGCCTGTTTTTCGCAAGACGAATTCGTCTGGCGAGGTACCACTGTAAGCCAGCTTACCTTTTCGCTCCAGTCAGGAGGGTTGTTGTCCGCGTCCGCCATTTTGGATCGGCTGTGCATGTCTGCGCATGTCCAGACATGCGCAGTCGATCCAAAATGGCGGACGCGGACAACATCCCTCCCGACCGGAGCGAAAAGGTAAGACCTCCTGGAGCTCCGCGGCGCCGCGTTTTAAGACTGCAACGATCGCTGCAGTCTTAAAACGTGGCGCCGCGGAGCTCCGTTGCCGGTCGGGAGGGGGCCATGGGATCATGCCCGATGTCGGGCACTATCCTACGGCCCCCTCCCTCCCTCCCGGAGCCGCGGCGCTGCGTTTTAAGACTGCAACGATCGCTGCAGTCTTAAAACGCGGCACCGCGGAGCTCCGTTGCCGGTCGGGAGGGGGCCGTGGGGTCATGCCCGATGTCGGGCACGATCCCACGGCCCCCTCCCTCCCTCCCGGAGCCGCGGCGCCGCGTTTTAAGACTGCAGCGAGTGCGGCGTCTTAAAACGCGACGCGGCGTGGCTCCGGTGCCGGTTGGGAGGGCCCCCCGGACTTAATTAAATTTTAATGCGTTCCTATGGGAAAAGGTGCCTCGCAAGACGAAATTTCCGCAAGACGAAGAGTCTTGTGGAACGAATTAATTTCGTCTTGCGAGGCACCACTGTACTAACAATTAGATTGTCCATTTCTGAATTGTGTAGAAGCTTCATACCCAAACCACTCCATTTGAAACAGCTGCTTCAGCTGTTACAACACTGTAAAAACAAAGAACTCAAGGGTTTTTATTTCTCTGAGAGTGACATAAACAGAAGCCCATGTTGCATTGTGAATTACCAGTAAACAGAGAGGAAGCATACATGGCTACCCTCTTTGCACCCAGGCCTCAACATTATACCACCACTTGCACAAAGCAAAGAACTTGGTCTTGGTGTGTTTTTTAAGTACTAAGTGGATTTTAGCATTTTTCAAGGTCACAACCTTGAAGTTAAAATTTAGGTGCGCTATTCCAATGGACATCGCTCCCACAGTATAGTATACTGGCTCTGGCTTTTGCCATTTGCTGCCATATCAACAGTGGGGCAAATGGCTATGCATTACAGGATGCAAATAAGTTTTTTCTCTAAGTGTGTTTAACCAGGATGGGAGTTACCTCCTGATCTCTGCATTGCTCAATATATGTCCTAAAGAACTGTCTCTTAGCATACCTAATGATAAATATTATTGCCCATAAAGTGCCAATCTTGTTCAAAAGTTTAGCTACAGTTAGTTAACTGGACTTGGGAAGTATACTTTATATATTAAAAAAACAATAACAGGTACTTATAACATCTTCAGCAAATATGTTTAACCTAGATTTTCTGCTGTTCCCTGGGGCTTCCTCACAGAACTTTTCTTCAAGCTACTGGTTTTCCTCACTTTACTTAGGGTTGTTTCATATGTTACACAGAAGGAGGGAATGAAGGGTAATTCAAGCTTCTTTTTTCTTCTTCTTTAGACCATACAATGCACCCTCTGGATGTATTTACTGTTGGAATATATCTTAAAGGGGCCAGGGAAATTTAAGGCTGCTGCTTTCTTTCCAGGTTTTAAGAATAACTCAATCATTATTACTGTTCCAGTAAGAATAACTCAATCATTATTACTGAGGGGCACTTAGGCTGCTTTTCAGTTAAAACTAGCAAGCATTTTGAAACTTGTTTTCTACCAGGCTCAGGGATCATTTCAAACTATAAAGCATGTGCGCACACGAACGCATGCACACACACTCACTCACACTTGTGCATAACTATGCAGATCCACAGAGAGAGAAAGGAATAACTCACCCTTTGTGCCCTGTCGAGAGGAAAATAAATCCTTTATAAGGTGCAAGCTTTGGCAAACTACAATGTGCATAACTTGGCTGTACTATCAAGTGAGGTTTGAGTGAAGGCATGCCATCTAAACTGGTTATATTTTTAGGTTTATTAGCATTTTCTGAATGTGGGCCACTTTTCTTATTGTTATGGTCTCCTTCTGAGTGAGACAAGCTAATCATCTCAATACTTTTGATTATTAGGTTGTTTTACTGTGGAAAAACTCAGAAAGGCTACTGTCCCACTCATGTCACAGATTTCATGTCATAATGCAGAGCACACTGCGCCCTCCTGAAATACATGCTTAGGGGGAATGCAATAAAAATCTGGCAAAGTACACTTCTCTTACAAAGCAAGCAACATTTTAATCCATGTGCAACTGCTCATTCTACATGCCTAAAATAGTTTTGTTTTTCATCTTTTAATTTTCACCTGTTGTTATAATTGTTCTCTCTGTTTTATATAAATATAATAATAATAATAATAATAATAATAATAATAATAATAATAATAATCTTTACAAAATGAGAAAGGCAAGCAAGAGAGAAGTAAGAAGCACAAAGGAAAATAGGGTTGGTTCACATATAAACACAGTTTGGTGTTCAGAAGTTGGGGCTCACATTCTATCCCCTTCACTTTTTTTTTCTCTTGTGAAACAAAGGTTGGATTAAGACAATTGCTGGTCAAAATTCATACATGTTGGAATTTTAATAAATGTGGAAGTTTAATAAATCATTAAAAAAAAACAAGTTCAATAAATCTCCTTTCTCTTGCACCCACACTTTCCCACCCCATATTTGTGCTTCTGGTGGGTGTGGCTGTCAATTTCTACCAAGTTTAGCCCATAATACCACAGTTTAAAATAGTGATAGAACAGCCTAACCACGTACTTCCTCATCTAAGGCATAGCAATATCTAATTAAAAGTGTTTGCCTTACAGCCAGGCTAGGAGTAGACTAAACTCCCCACATCAAGAAAGACTCTTTCAGCCACATGAGCTTCCGTCTTGAACTATTTTCAAAGCCACAAACCAAATGTCAAGTTTTCAAGTCAACGTGGGATTTGCCTATAAATTTAGCTTTAAAGAGCTACCAGAAGGGGAAAAAATGTGGGGCATTTAGTTGCACAGCTGCTCTGATCCCTTTAGGTCTCTTGAACCTTTAAATATTTACAGATGAACACTGTGAGGGTCATTTTGAGCTTAATTCAACTCAACACTCTTTTTCTTCCCTTACACTGTATGGGACCAAACTGGCAATGTACGTTGATACGCTTACCGGTATTCTCCCAAGTGGATCTGATCCCTGCTGAAAGCAACAGAGACTTGCATTGAGCACCAAGTTTAAACAGCACTGAATGCAAGACTGGCTGCAATCAAGAGGCTTTACCAGTCCCATGGCTGATATCATATGATACTGGGTGACTGGCAGGTGGGTCTGGCCAACCAAGAACAGCCTTATGGACTAAATTGGTCAGTCTGGTCTAATTTGGCCTGTAGACCAGAAGTTCCTTCCCATTGGCTTACGGTAACCAAATCGCCGCCGTGAGAAACTGAAAGATGACCCCTCCCAAATAGTCGTGTGAATCAACTCTAACTTTAAAAGGGGGGATGGACCAGATATCCTAAAGAGCAACTGCAACCTTTGCCTCCCATCCCAAAATTACTTCTTGCTTCATAACAAGAACAAGGAAAAGGAAAAGGACCCCTGGATAGTAAAGTCCAGTCAAACTTGACTATGAGGTGCATCACGCTTTAGGCCGAGGGAGTCGGTGTTTGTCCGCAGACAGCTTTCTGGGTCATGTGGCCAGCATGAATAAACCGCTTCTGGCGCAACAGAACACCATGACGGAAACCAGAGTGCATGGAAACACTGTTTACCTTCCCGCTGCAGCAGTACCTATTTATCTACTTGCACTGGCATGCTTTCAAACTGCTAGGATGGCAGGAGCTGGGACAGAGCAAAGGGAGCTCATTCCGTTACGGGGATTCGAACTGCCGACCGTCTGATTGGCAAGCCCAAGAAGCTCAGTGGTTTCGACCACAGCGCCACCCGCTCCCACCGTGCATAACAAGGGTTAACGCTTTTCAGCAATAGTCAGTCTAAAACAGGGATGGCTTACCTGTGGCTTTCCTGATGTTGCTGGACTCCAATTTCCATCAGCTCCTACCAGCACGACTAAGAAAAATGTAGTCCAGCAACATCTGAAGAGCCAAAGGTTAGTCATCCCTGGTTTAAAAGAATGATGAAAATTACACAAGCCTCTGCCACATTCAAGTCTTTGCCATTTTGCTATTTGAAGCTAGGAGTCTGATAACCAAAGAGACAGAGGAGCTTTGCCCAGTACTTCCTGCTGACAGGAAGTATTTCTCATCTTTGTTTCATGTACATGGGGTGGGGTGGGGTGGGGGAGAAAAAGAAACCTCCACAGACGCTACAGAGGAAGTGAGCAGTTCAAGTGCTTAAAATTACCAGTGGCACTGCAAAATAGCCTCCTTAGCTGGAAGCAGCAGAGAAAAGACAGAGAACAGTGGAATGTAAAAGCTGTGCATTCAAACTGCACTGAATCTTTTGAGAGAAACTAATTTCCCGTGATGGAAGAGGTTTATTCCTTTTTTATTGCCAGACTGTTGACTTTATCTGAACAACCCGTAAGCTAGGGAATGGAAAACAATGTGTCATACCAAAGCAAAGGCACCCACCTTCAGTTCAGAAGGCAGAACAGTTAATGGGAGGTGGAGTCAGGGATAACAGCAAGTACAGTGGTACCTCTGTTTATGAACTTAAATTAGTTCCGGAGGTCCGTTCTTAAGCTCAAACCATTCTTATCCTGAGACGTGCTTTCGCTAATGGGGCCTCCGGCGTGCGATTTCCATTCGCATCCTGGAGCAAAGTTGGCAACCAGGAGCAGCTACTTCTGGGTTAGCAGAGCTCGTAACCTGAAGCGTTTGTAACCAGAGGTACCACTGTATGGCTAAAAGTGCAAAACAAAACTTCACTATGATACTAGTAAGTTTATGTTGCTTTCTCTTTATTCAAAGTTCCCTTTCTCAGAAACAAGGGCTCTCAGCTATTTTTCAAAGCAGCAATTTTTAAGCTTCCATGCTTTTTAATTCAGTCAACTTGGTCCAAGCAATTAAGAACCATCACAGTCTTAGTAGTAGATGGGCGGGGCATAAATAATAATAATAATTTATTATTTGGGAGTATAATTTATTATTTGGGGTGGGGCATAAATAATAATTTATTATTATTATTATTAAAAGGTAGTATAGTTAATGCAGCTATTCTTAGTATTCAACAATTGCTTACAAGTGGTATTACACACTGCAAAATTAAACTTCCTACTTTAAAATCAAGCTTTGAGTAACTGGGACAACATGAAAGTGGGTGAAAATAAACACTGCATTAAGATGCACATTCAGCTTTCTCATTTAATACGCTTACTTAACTGAGCTCCCATTCTACACTGGCAGCCTTGTTATTGATATTTAAGAGGCTCTTTAATCTTTAATCCTAAAAAAGAAGTGTTAATAACTATGAGCCAGCATCATACACAAGTTAATGGGAAGCATCTTTAATAATCCAAAGGTAACCTAATCTTCTGTAGCATTTTTGCATTCTAACATTTGTTCCAAAGGGCCTGAATGTACAATGAAAGTCGAAGTATAAGGTGCTTTCTGCATAGAAATTAAAATATAATGGCCACATTTGCATGCAACTCTAAGCCAAAGTGTAGCTACAGTTTGATTATTTAAAGCACAATCTGCTTAGTGGGATGCTGTTGACATTCTCAAAGAATGATAATAGGTTAGTGAGATAAG
Source organism: Lacerta agilis (assembly GCF_009819535.1). Classification (NCBI taxonomy): domain Eukaryota; kingdom Metazoa; phylum Chordata; class Lepidosauria; order Squamata; family Lacertidae; genus Lacerta; species Lacerta agilis. The sequence continues at coordinate 85,830,161 of NC_046313.1, read as the reverse complement.
ATGTACTCTTTTCCCAAAAAAGAAGGTAGGCTAACTGGTATGCAATTTTCAGGATCCTCCCTGGATCCCTTAAGTGATTTATTTTTAATGGTGTTTTGTTGGCCATTTTTCAGTCCTCAGGTATGGAGGCTGATATTGGGGATAAGTTACATATTTTTGTTAGAAGATCAGCAGTTTCACATTTGGGTTCTTTAAGAACTCTGGGGTGGGTGCCATCTGGACCTGGTGATTTGTCAGTTTTTATTTTGACAATAAGGCCTAGAACTTCACATTGTGTCATCACTACTTAGCTCAGTTCCTTAAGACTCCATTCTGGCTAAGGGTTCTGTGAAAATGTGCTGTGTATTCAAGTGTATAAGCTACAAAAAAAGGAAGGAAGGAAGGAATGCAATTACCCGTATCAGTTGCTTTAGCCTAGGATCTATCTTGTTAAGCCTATCTTGTTGTTTAGCCTAGGATCTATCTTGTTTTGATCCTAATACAGTATCAAATTCCTTACTTTTATAAATCTCATCTCAAAGTTGCATGATCAATCGGAGGTCTAGAACCAAGACAAGACTCAGAAACCTGATGCGGCACACTTCTTTTGGAGCATAAAACATTGAATCAATATGGTCAAGTTCTGGGCAAAGAAAATCCCAATTTAGCTATTAACTCACTAGATAGGCATGGGGAGAAAACAAATCATTCATTTTGCAAAATGGTACTAAGAGGAAGTAAAAACAGTATTTCATAAGAAACGACGGGATAGAAATTGTGGCTAACATTGTGTGTACACCCTTTCTCAAATCAGCAGTGGGAACACACCAGATGCAGAGTAAATGGGAGTTTGTATACACCCTTAGTCTTGCTTCTCATAATCTAGAGATGTCTAGAATTGAAACATACTTTCTGCACAGAAAGCATGTGCTCCTCTGCTGACCTATGGTCCTTCCCTTAATTTAGTGAGCAGAGGTTAAAATGAAGACTGCCCAAGTGTAAGTAATTCCTGCTTGACTCAGGAAATCCAATATTATTCCTTGTTTATTGGACACTATGGAATTCAAAACTTGATGTTACAAGTCCTGGAAGATGTCTAACTGAGGGAATGAGTCTACTCCATTTATACTGGGATATTCTGAACTCTGCCCTATAGGGCTCTTCTGAAGCACACTATACATGTATGAAAGTCTGTTCAAACAAACAGCTCTTCTCTTGGGGAACTTGAAATTAGGACACACGTATACAGCTCATGCATCCTTAATAACACTTTGTTTTCTCAGGCAAGAAGAATATATAATTAGGCAAATTTAGTTGTACTGAATCAAAGATGTTTTGGTTTAAGTCCCCTAAAGGGATTTCCTGGAGTGAGGAATAAAAACCATCTGCTGACTCCAATGGAAGTATCAGAAAGGAAATATACTGGAGAGGAATGACATAAAAACAGCCAGAGCTAAACTGGCATTCGGCAGCTCTCCAGGAAACCAGAGATTCAACTCCATGAAAATAAAAACGTCGTACATCAAAATGTAGGAAACCTGAGGTGCAAATCAATCTCAAAGGCTCTCGGAGGCTCTTTGGGTGGGTGCTTCCCTGTCCAGGAGACAGGTAAGCTACCTGTTCTGGGTGGGTTGCACACCCTCTTAAGGAGCAGAACTACCAAGCCAGGTCCAAGGTCCTTGTATTAGTTTACAAAGCCCTGAACAACTTAGGCCCAGGGTACCTTAGGGACCGCCTGAATCCTTACATCCTAGTTGGATAAATGAGATCATCGGCAGCAGCATTATTGGTTTTTCCCCAAACTGGCAAGGCTCATTTGACAGCAACAAGAATCTAAGCCTTTAGTATCATTGGCCTAGTACTATAGAAAACCTTGCCAATAGAGATTCGGCAGGCGCTTCTGTTTCAACCTTTAAACACCTGCTGAAAACTCTTCTATTCCTCCAGGTTCATGCAGGCAATTAAGAATACGTCTTTCTATAATAGTTAGCTGATCTCTGATTTTAATTTTATATATAGTTTTTATTGTATGATTTTATGCATGACTGTTGTGAAACACTTTTATAGTTTTTGTGAATAGAGGTGCAGGCGGTGACCATTTTAGCATGTCCAATTGATGCGCGATCACCGACATGCAGGTCCTTTTGGTCCCAGAAGAGGGAAGAATGTGGGGATAATGGGGAGGGATGCACTTATGCGTGCTCTGTTGACGCACACAGGGCCAGGAATGGTACCCCTGTGTGAAATGGTCACCGCCTGTATATATTTTAATAAATAAGGAAATGGATGAATAAAATAAGTTAAGCCTTTTTGTTCAATAAACTCTCGCATGCTCCATCCAACGTGTCTATCAAAATATCTTGAAATCTTCATAAGACTTCAAAATCCTACAACAGGTTTCTCTTATAATTCTAGCATGGAACAATAAATATGATTTAGAGGATTAATTAAATTACATTAACTTCCAGATGCATTTAAGTGACATTTAAACCAAAACTAAGGCTTCATACTAAGGCTGTTATTTTCATGGCCATTACAGCAAACAGAAGTCAATTTATAGCCCACCAGTGAGAAGAAATGCCTTGGTGCAAAGACAGATTTCCCAGCATAAAACTGTAGAAACCTTATTTCTTGCATCATTGGAGAGAACAAGTGCATGAATACATAAGGTCAGCCTTATCTTGAGCCATTTCCAGCATCTAATGGGCTTACAAGGCTCTTTTGAAGTACAATGAATAAGTGTAAAGTACATGAAATCCAGAGATTCCTAGTGTCCAAGCCTATAAGAGAAACTAGATTTATCTTATTTTATTCTACTCGTTGTATGAATTCTTATGCACATGCCTCTGTGTCAGCCACCAACATCACCCTGGGTGTCACCACTGAGGGAGGTGACAAAATGCCAGGAGGCACTCACTGCGGGGCCAGCAGTGTGCCTGAGCCATGCATCTCTCCTGGGAGTGATGCAGTGGCTTGGGTGACCGCAGGCTCCATGCTGCCCCCAAACGGTCCACTCGCCACCTTCCCCTCAGCTGTAGGGTGGCTGAGTGGGAGGAGGCAGGCAGACTCCTTGGAGGCCCCAAGGAGTGTCCTGCCCCTGCAGGCAGCTGGCCCCACCCCTGGGTGCAGGGCACGCTTGCCACCCCAGGCTTGCTCCGCCACTGCCAAGAAGGGTATGTCATGATGAGTACCGACACCTTTTTTCTACAAAAAAGGCACTGCCTAAAAGAATTAATTGATTGTGAATGGCCAGAGAAAAGATTCCCACTTTCTCTTTCAGCTTCCACCCGAGTACCAATTCTTGTACCTCTTTGGGCTATAGCTTCACTAGTCTTTGTTTCTGCCTGGCTACAGTCATACCTGATCAAATTTCAAATTCCAATTTCAATTCAAGCCCTTGACTGGTCTTCTCCCTATAGAATTATTCCAACACACTTTATCTTGTATTCAGAGAAATAAATAGCATCTACTGCTGAGATCTCTACGTTCTGCACTTATTGCATGTCCAAGTTCAGCCCAGTTATAACACAACAGTGGTTCAAAAACCCAGCTGTCAGGTGATATGGTATGATAAACACGGTGAGAGTCTCTACATCCACTCACATGTCCTACAGAAGATCATTGTCCTGGGATGTATAAATACACTGAGCTAAAGGTAAAGGGACCCCTGGCCACCATTAGGTCCAGTCACAGACGAGACACAAGTAATTATTCAAAAATGTTGATTCGAATGTTGCAACGCTGTATCCTGGATCTGTGAGTAATGGGTAGGGAACAATGTTAAATCAACAATGCAACACCACAGAAGCAAGGCAATTCTAGAGCACTGACATGCTCAGAGACACAAACAGGATGTCAGGTGCAGCTGCCAGCTTGGGAACAGAGCTGAGTATCTGCACATTAACAAAAGAAAGAGAGAGAAATAACTCAACCACTCACATCAATCAGGTCTGAGACATCATGGATGTAGTATTTACTGACTGCTGCATTTGTTGCTGCCAGGTTCAGCAGATAATCGTTCCTAGCTTTAGTGCACTTCAGCTTATTTTCTGAGTATTTTGCTTGCCTCTGAAAAACATCAAAATGGTACACACATTTTTAAAAAGGTGAATAGGCCATCCCAATTCTTGTATTTGCATACCAAATTTTAAGCTCTTGTAACATAAAAGCAGCTCTGATGACTAAAGGCTCATCTAGTCCAACATCCTGTTTTTCACAAGCAAGACATAAGCATGGTAGCACTCTCCCACTAATGTTTTCCAGCAACTGATGAACAGAGGCAGACCACCTCCACTGGCGGAGGTAGTATCGAGCCATCATGACTAGTAACCACTGATGGTCTTATTCCTCCATGAAATCTGTGATAAGGAGCACTGCACAGCATTGCTGTGTTTATGTAAAAAAAAATAATAATAAAAAACTTAGGGAGAAATGCAGCAGGTTTATCCAGCTGCAGCAATTTCTTCCAGATATACCCAGCACAGCAAGTGCATTCTACTTCAGTGAACAGTCTACATATACCAGGAACAGCTTGCACACTTTGTAGAAAGGTTTTGCATCAATCACATCGGTTACTGGGGAGGATAAACTATTTCACATTCATATGGTAGCCGAGTCAATGATGTCAGACTTTTTAATGAAGAAGTACGATACAGATCTAATATTCACTGCTGCTCCACTATATATATATTGCTTTCCCTGCATCCTTGCTGAAGATTAATTCGGGCATTCCAAGTGCATCCCTCTGTGTAAGATGACCTCATGGAGAGTGAATTAGTGTTGCATGCAATTTGCTTCATCAAATCTTCAAATCACACCCTGTGATGAGTGAAAGAAGTTTCACTTGAAGAGCAGTCTACATGCGTTGAAGCTAAACAGGTTTGGATCTAGTCAGTGCCTGGATGGAAGATTGCCTGGGAACCATCTCTATACTTCCTTGAGTTCCATGATGGAAAAAAGATAAGAGATAAATGTCGTAAATAATGAACTTTGCTGAATAGCCAGATGTAACATATAAAGAGCTCTAAAGACTCTTTAGGGCTAGGGTTGTACAGTATACAGGTGAAACTCGAAAAATTAGAATATTGTGGAAAAGTCCATTTATGTAAGCAATTGTTTTCATTAGCTACTGGAGTTTAATGTATGAGATAGACTCATGACATGCAAAGCAAGATATGTCAAGCCTTTGTTCGTTATAATTGTGATGATTATGGTGTACAGCCGATGAAAATCCCAAAGCTGAAATTGTTAATTTGGGGTTCTCATCAGCTGTACGCCATAATCATCACAATTATAACAAATAAAGGCTTGACATATCTCGCTTTGCATGTCATGAGTCTATCTCATATATTAGTTTCACCTTTTAAGTTGAATTACTGGAAGAAATGAACCTTTCCACAATATTCTAATTTTTCCAGTTTCACCTGTACGTGTACATTTATTTCCTCCAAGGAAGCTAAGAAATGGTAAATCTGCAGCGAGCAGCATATTTAAGATATACAATGTCTTGGAATGCAGGAGCTGGCAGAGAGAGTCATACAGACTCGAATCCCTTATTGAATAAGAACATCAAGTTGAGGCAGAACCATTCTGCAGAAACCATGATACAGTGGTACCTCTGGTTACGTACTTAATTGGTTCCGGAGGTCCGTTCTTAACCTGAAACTGTTCTTAACCTGAAGCACCACTTTAGCTAACGGGACCTCCCGCTGCGCCACCAGAGCACGATTTCTGTTGTTAACCTGAAGCAAAGTTCTTAACCTGAAGCGTTATTTCTGGGTTAGCAGAGTATGTAACCTGAAGCGTATGTTACCCGAGGTACCACTGTAAGTGCTTACAAATAACTTGTTGAAGAAGTAACGGTAAGTCAAATAGGAAATATTACTACTGGCGCCAGTTTGCAAACAGCATGTTATGTGGTACAAAGTATCAAGTGCTAGGGATCATGGTTTGTTTCACTCAGACAAACAAGCATTGCCTTAACATTGTGGTTTGTTTGGAGTAAGACAAACCATGATTTCTGGTCTGGACACAACACTAGTGAACTTTTCTCTTTATACCCCTCAACTACTAACACTCGTGTGCAAGTGTAAAGGTAAAGATAAAGGGACCCCTGACCGTTAGGTCCAGTCGCGGACGACTCTGGGGTTGTGGCACTCATCTCGCTCTATAGGCTGAGGGAGCCGGCATTTGTCCACAGACAGCTTCCGGGTCATGTGGCCAGCATGACAGCCGCTTCTGGCGAACCAGAGCAGCACACGGAAATGCCGTTTACCTTCCCGCTGGAGCAGTACCTATTTATCTCATCATCATCATTCTTTATTCAACCGTCAGTCAGAAAAAAATACATTTACCTATTTATCTACTTGCACTTTGACATGCTTTCAAACTGCTAGGTTGGCAGGAGCAGGGACCGAGCAAGTGACAGAGCCTAGGGCTTGCCGATCAGAAGGTCAGCGGTTCAAATCCCCGCGACGGGGTGAGCTCCCGTTGCTCGGTCCCTGCTCCTGCCAACCTATCAGTTTGAAAGCACATCAAAGTGCAAGTAGATAAATAGGTACCACTCCAGTGGGAAGGTAAACGCCGTTTCCGTTAGCTGCTCTGGTTCGCCAGAAGCGGCTTAGTCATGCTGGCCACATGACCCGGAAGCTGTACGCCGGCTCCCTCAGCCAGTAAAGCGAGATGAGCGCCGCAACCCCAGAGTCGTTTGTGACTGGACCCAACGGTCAGGGGTCCCTTTACCTTTACCTTACTTCATGCGAATAAACATCCTTGTGGGGAAGCCTGTAAAACTAATGCAATTTTTAGCACCTGACAAAATGTTATCAGTATTATTGGAGTTGCAATGGGATAGTCAAAATAGGGGTAAGTGGCTGAGGGTGTAAAGAGATAATGCTGCTAAAGCCTCTGTTGCTGCTCACAAAGGAGAGAAAGGAATTAAAGGATCAATTTCTGTTTCACAGGTGTTGTCGAGTGAAGTGGCAGAATTCCAGAGTGACACTGCACCACTTCAGAATGCTGGTGGAGGATGCCATTTAAAAAAAATAAAAAATCTTCCCCCGTGTTTTAAAAAAGCACATCCAATAGGATTATTATAACAGTCTGCTGTCTGCTGTGCTAGTTTTTGGGTTTCTGTTTTAGTAACAAAGAAATTTTTACATATAAGTCTGATACGTCTAAGTGGTATGGCCCATTCAATCACCTCATTCCCCTGTACAGAAAGAAGAGGCTTAGAGAAAGTGCATTCTGGTTCAGTGGGCTTGAGGTCAGATAAGGAGTGTGCTGAGAACCAGTCAAAATTTTCTGGCACCAGTCACCTGCCCTGTGTGCAGGGTGCAAAAAAACAGATATGAGAGAATTATTTGTATGATTTGTATAGAAATATGGCCTTTCACCATCCCTATAGCCTCTTTAGGCCTAGGGTTCTATAGTATACACTAATTTAATTTTAAAAAGGAGGGTGCCGCATTTAGCATATATCCTCAAGACTCAGTGTGCATACAACCTGCCCAATTTTCTAACCATAGGGAAGGTCCCTCCAAGAGAAGAAGCAGCAACAAATATATCTGTTCATTTGCCAGCTGAAGGCAAGCAAGGGTGAAGGAAGGCAGTCCAATTAAAAACCACATAATCCTTCAAACCAACATCTCTAAAAGCACCTATTATAAATCTTTTACAAATCTGAGCTTCTTCAAATCAGCAGTCAAGTGCATTCTATGGTATTTATTGTTCATTGGCACCAGAGTCAATTTAGGAGCAGAATGAATTACCAGGGTATTATCTAGTATAATTTAACACAACTGTTGCAGTGCTACCCCCTGGCTCTCCCTTCCCTTCCAAACCTGATTGCCTTGAGATTCAACCAGTCTCAGCCACTCCCACATAGCACTTTTCAGAGCTCTTTTCTCATTTAAAAACTCTCAGTTTCACTTCCTGTTTGTATGTAGACTTTCCTCAGGCCCATTTTTAATTCAGTCATCAGATTCAGGTTCACTGCCCAGACAAGCAATACTGGATTAAAGGGCAGGCTACTATTATACGTAATACTCTGCTGCAGACAGACAGCTCTAGCTCTGTTCATTATACCAAACTGTCCCTTCCATCTGCAGGGCCCAAACATGGGAGAACTGAGGATGGATACAATTTTCCAGGGGCATGGAGATCCAAGGGCAGCCCAGCCTGGACTGCAAACCCATTATCATTAGAGAAATATTGAGGCTAAATTGTAGATTAATTTATTTAGCAAGCCCACCCATCACCGCATGCAGATGATATGCAGATATGTAATTTCATTTTCCTCTATTTCCAGAGTTTGCAACCAGAGTTTGAAGCATGGTTGCAAACTCTGTTTACAACGAACCATGGCTGCCTCTGAAAGGTGAAGGGAGAGACAATCTGCATAGGAGGGGCACAGTACACAAGCCTGTGGCACATTTCTGATTTCCTAATTTCCATGGTTAGAACATCAGGAATGGTTCCCTTGCACTAGGCCTTAGAACTAAGGTTGGCTGGGGGAAATCCAGCCAGATGGGCGGGGTACAAATAATAAATATTATTATTATTATTGTTAATTCAGCTGTACAGTCAGAAAGAATTCTGGTTATTTTCAGAGTGTTACTTCTGTTGCACTTCCCACATTTGTCTAACGAGCACATTACTGTGAATGGGTGCTGATCCCTGACTGTTTAATATTCCAGTTATGGCTGTAGCAATAGGAACTATCCTGCAAAAACAGTGTAATGTTCCACAGAGCACTGAAAACACGCATGACCTGACCACCACCTAGTACTGCATGCCCCCCCCCCCATCTATTCAGATAAGCGTTACTGTATAGCAGACTAGATTTCCTGCTAGGTTCCCTCACTCTGCAGTCAACCAAGCCTCTTTGGAGCCAGAACACGACTATCTCTGTTGGATCCGGGAGACACTGCCTGAGCAGCTATTGTAGGACTTTTTCAATTCCTGCCCTTTTTGTACTGGGTGTCTGGGTCATTTTTGTTTTGTTTGCTTTCTGAGCCACCACTCTGGAGGCCTTCTCTCCCTCCAGCTGCCCTTTTCAACTCTCCTAGTATTGGGCAATTTAATGGTTGAACACATCAAACCCTGCCGATGTAATGCACCCCTCTCCTTGGAAGTGCTCCACAATGTGCCCCCAGGCTCTGCTTCTTGCAGAAAACTGCCTGCTTGCCTGCCTAAGAGCTCTAGCCACCTGCTGTATTTGGGGCATTTCTCCACAGCTAACAAGCAGTAAAGAGAAAAGGCTTTCTACATGCCCATCCCGTCGGTGAAATTGCATGCAAACATTATCGCAAACAGGAGGCATTCCAAGCAGTTCAAATTCATTCAAAGAAATATTTCAGTAACAAGGAATTCAGGCCAAGGATCACCAGCCATAAACCCTGAGCTTGTGAAAACATTCTCAGTAGATGTGTGCTCATCCACTGTCGTGACACTGGCAACCGCATGGTTGGCATTGGCGTCCTTCTGTCGACCTGTCGATCCTTCACTCACCTTTTCCTTCATCTTCTCAATCTTCTTGACAGAGCTGCGGCGCTGGGGCCTATCTTCATGCCGCAACAGGTTCACGCTGATGTCCCCTGCTTTGTTGAACTGTTTCTCTTCTTGCTTCTCGGCTTCCTTCAGTTTGCTTTCGGCACTGATGCTTTCAGCATGGTACATATGATATGTTTTCATCACCTGAAAGTTGAGGAAGTTCAGCGAGTCAGCTTATAACAAAAACAATGAATTTGATGGTTACAAAGGTTGGTACCTTTAAAGCACACTCAAACCACTTTTCCCTGTACCAAAAAAAAAAACAAAAAAAAAACCCGTGGCACTATAGTTTGTTAAGGGTTGCTGGGAATTGTAACTCTGTGAGCAGTAAACTATGGTGTCCAGAATTCTTTGGGGAAAAATGAATGTGCTGTAAAGGCACAGAGTGTGTACATAGCTCAACACTCCCCCAGCTAATCATTCATTTCTCTTCTAATATGCAACGTATTTTACATTGTGCTTCATACTCATAACAACTCTATGGTGCACCACCAGGATTCTCCTTTGACCGGAGGGATTATGAGGCTGAGAGACTGTGACTTGTCAAAGGCCATACAGTCACTTCATACATTACATCAAATAGATTTTAAGCCAGAATGTGATGAACATGTGTTTACAGATATGCATCTTATAGACTAGTTAGAGCACTGTGGGTGGCTGCAGCTCTTAGGTGTCAAATTCAGGTTTGCTTCACCCTAGGGTGTACAATCGCTCAAAGCTATGGAAGAAGAGGAATTCTGAACCCATACATGTAGGCAACAGAGGATGAAAAAGGGATTTCATGCTAGAAAGCTGAAAACTGTAGTGGGGGTGGTGTTGAGAGGTATCTGGATCCATTTACTTTTAGAGAACCCTTTCACTTATTCTGCATTAGGTGACAATAATACAGATTGTCTGCAAGGTACTTTATAGAATCTTGTTCAACCCCCCCCCCCCAAAAAAAAAAAAATCCTACAAGAAAGGCTACATCATATTTGATTGGATAAGAGCAAAGAATCTAAAATTTAATCCAGACAAGATGGAACTGGGTGTTTTGCTGATTTGGAGCAGGTATACAGTCAGCTTTGGATAGGCTTGGAAGATTCAGAGCTGACAAAAATAAATTCTTCACACAGTGCATAGTTAAACTATGAAATTTGCTTCCATAGTTGGCAGCGATAGCTATCAACTTGGATGGCTTTAAAAGATTAGACAAATCCACGAAGGATAAGGCAACCAATGGCTAATAGTTATTGCTGTCTGTGTTCTACCTCCACTGTCAGAGGCAGTAGACCTCTAAAAACCAACTGGATAAGGGGTGAGTGTTGTTGCACTCAGGTAATTTTTGCTGGATTTCCATAGGAATCTGGCTGGATTAGATGGGCCATTGGTCTGATTCAACATGCTTGTCTACTATTCTTATGGCTTGTGCTCTGCTGTTAAATGTCAGGCTCACAGTTTGGCAGGTGAGAGAAAACTCAGGGTGGGATTTATCTCAAGAATCCTGTCAGAGGAAGCCCTGTGCAGCAGGGATTTCCCCACTTGTCCTCCTCCATGTCCCCTGAAATTGCCTATGAGGGGATCAGGAGAACCCCCTAGAACAGCATGCAGGGAGAAAAGGGGGGGGGGGTCGTTCCCTTAGGAAAACTGAAATGCTTGCACTAATGGAATGCTCAACTTAGCACAATGTTGAGGAGTTCCTCTTTTGGAGCCAGCGAAAGTTTTTTTTCCTGGAAAAGTAAGATCTAATCCCAGTCATTCAGGTCCTCATTACATCCAGATTAAATTACTGTAACACACTCTACAAGGGGTTGCCCTGTAAGATAAGACACTTCAGTTGGTAAAAAAGAAAGAAAGAAAGAAACTGACAGGGTGTTAACTGGGACTTGCAGGTTGGATCACAAAACTCCAATGTTATGTCATCTTCACTGGCTCCCCGCCAGGCTCATTTCAAACTGCTAGTTTTAACTTTTAAAAGCATTCAAGTGATGGCTTCTCATTTATGGAATGCTCTCCTCGGGGTGGCACACCTGGCGCCATCACTATCTATCTTTAGGTGACAGGTGTGCATTTGGATCTTAATTTTTTGCTTGTCTTTTAGTGGGGTAGGGGTGTGTGTGTAATATGTATGTATTACAGGTTATTTTTAATGTTTATTTTTTATGTCGCTTTGAGTTCCACTTGAGCAGCTAATAAATAGGAGGAGGCGGTGGTGAAAGGAAGAAGTCCTGACCAGATACCTAAAAAACTGTCTCCCCCCTTACAAACCTACAAGAGAAAAATGGCAACTTCTAAGCTTCTGATCTGTGCCTCTGGTCTGTCAAAATTATGGTGGGCAGGTATAAGACACAGGGCCTCGCTGTAGTGGCAATGAAGACTAAAAACAACCTCCCAAAACAGAAGGTCTGTCTGCTTCCATCCCTAACTGCCATTCAGCTCTTCTTGCAGGGGTTGGGGGTTGGGGTGGGGTGGGGTGGAGTGATGCTTCTTAATAATCTGCTGGGGCTATTTTTTAAAAGTATTTTTAAATAGTCTTCCATATAGTTTCTTTCTAAGCTGCTGCGGCTGTTTTTCAGGATTGCAGAGGCACATATTTGCCTAGAGCACACCTTGTTATGTAACTGCCCCCCCCTTCAAATGTCAGATAGAATCCAATCAGAGTCCTAAAGGACTTGGGCTGAATGTGACTTAGCTGGCATTTGCTGTCTGCTATGACATTTCTTTTTTTGCTTTAGAGTTAGTCACTAGATCCTGTTAATGCATTGATTAGCAAAGTACGCATGCATATCTATCTATCTATCTATCTATCCATATCTGTCACACATACACACGGAAGCGTAGATATAAAAAAAAGCTCATTGCTTATTCTTACAAGGCATAGCAATAAAGTGTGTCACTTTTTGCATCATTAATTTGCATTACCCAAAGTATTCTGCAATATATAAAACTAATATCTATTTATTGCACAGTACTCTAGGCAATGCATAGTAATAAAACTATTTCTAAGTATTCTGCATGTTGCATAAAAATAAATTGGTTTTATGGCCCTGTTAACATGCATTCCACACGGTCCTCCTCTTCCACCAGTCTTTGCATAATGATATCAGGAAAACATTTTTTTTCCACACAGTTACACAATGTGGGGAGGCACAGCCTATCAGACATTCGCAGTGCCGTGTATCCATATTGCTCAACCATGCTTCGAGCACAGGCATTATTATGATCGTGTACAATAAAGGAGCATTAAAAGCATACCATATGAAGCTGCCTTATATCCAAATTGGTTCCTGCCTTAATTCTAGTCCACGGTGGGGAAGATTTGGCCTTCCAGATGCAAGCATGGCCAATGGTCTGGGCTGTTGGGAGTTATAAGTAAAGCACCAACTCTCCAGCAGTACCTGCTCTAGACAGCAAAGGAAGAGCTGTTGTCCAGCAGCAGAGCATCTGCTTTGCCTGGCAAACATCCCAGATTCAATCCCTGGATCTTGGTATTTCCAGGGAGAGATCCCTGTCCGAAAACCTGGACAGCCTCTGCTAGTCAATATAGGCAATACTGAGCTAGATGGACCAGTGATCTGATTTTGCATAAGGCATCATCCTATGTACAGTGTGGCCTCAAAGACCCACATCTTGAGACAGTATCAACCCATGATGCTGCTTCACTCGCTTAGTTTTTGTCTTTTACACAGAGTAGCAAACTCTACATGGACACTCCAGGGCACAGACAGCCAAAGTGCTGCCCTCCAGATGTTGCTGCCTTCCCATCCACCCAGTCACCGTGGCTAATTGTGAAGGAAGATGACATCTGTGCTCCAACAGCATCTGGAGCATACCATTCAGGCTACCACTGTTCTTTTTCAACCAAGGATCTTAGGCCATGCCACACTGGTCCCCAAAGGAATACACAAAAGAGCTTATTTTTCAAGTGACCTGGCAACCATATCCACATTCCTAGCTTACTTCTTTCTTGGCATAAAAAATGTTTTGTTGCAGAGAAAAATAAAATCTGGAACTCATTAAATGGTTTTCTGTTAACCTGGAGTGAGGTTTTGAGCAGAGGGCTCTGTCTTTGTAAATGATTAGAATGGAGGAGAAGTAATGCTCATCAAACTTGCATATGACACAAAGCTGGGCAGGGTAGCTAACACTATAAAAAGACAGCATCAAGGTTCAAAATCATCTTGAGGGGTTGAAACGCTGGGCCAAAACACCATGACAAACTCAAATGAAAATAAAGATAAAGTCCTGCATTTAGGTACGAACGATCAGAGGCACAAATATGAGACTGAGGTGAGCAGAGGGAGATAGAATACCTGGTTTGGCAGCATGACATGTGAAGAGCATCTAGCTGATTTAGTTGATCAAAAGCTAAATAGAATGAGGCTCTTAAAAAAAAAATCCTAATGCAATCATAGCTGCATTAACAAAAGCACAGCATCCAGATCATGAAAGGTAACTGTTCCATTCTATTTTTTTAATTCATTTTTATTAAATTTTCCAGTAACTTTTCCATTCTATTCTGCACTGCTCAGACCACATCTGGAGTACTATGTCCAGTTATGGGCACTCAGGATACCTCTCTGAATATTATATACTAGCTGTACCCGGCCATGCGTTGCTGTGGCTCATTTGATTAAATGTAAAAGGAAGATAGAAAAGAGAAAGTGCACATTTGTAATGTGTTTCTAGACATGGTGGTCAAATGTTTAACTCCATTTCTGCCCCTTCTTCCCTCTCCTTCCTTGACTGAATTGTGACAGGTGTGACTCACCATTCAATGCTCTGGATGCAGCCCCGCTTCCCTGGCGGATTCAGACTTGGGGGGGTTCCTGAGCGAGGGGCCCTTTCCCTCCCCTCCCCCTCTCTCAGCCCCTCTGGATGGATTCCCAGTGAGCCCCACAGACCAGGGGGTCCCCTTGTTCTCAGTTTGGGGTGGTCTTTTCCCCCTTGAATCTCTCCCCCCCCCCAGGACTGGAAGGAGACCCCGCTTTCGCCTGCCTCCTAACAGCTTCTCCCATTGAACTCCCGCCTGCCTCCTCTCGCAGCGGAGAGGCTCCTTCCTCACCAAGGTCCCCTATATTTAAAAGGCTGCAATGCGCGAACAGCTGCACAGCGTCTGTGCTGCTGTTCGCGCGCTACAGCCTTAAAAGTTGCCACACCACACGGAAGGGGTGCCGGCTGATCACGCCCGCCATCTTGGGTGGACTGTGCACGATCCAGCATCTGTGCTGCTGTTCACCCGCTGCAGCCTTAAAACTCGGCGCGGCACTGGTCGGAAGGGGCGCCAGCCAATCGCGCCCGCCATCTTGGGTGGACTGCGCATGTCCACACATGTGCAGTCCACCTAGGATGCTGCACACGCGCCGTGACGTCACGGCGCGCGCGCTAGAGAGCAGCGCACCGCCCCCGGGGGGGGTGCCTTCACGTTTGCCACCCTGGGTGGCAAAGCGGCTCGCTACGCCGCTGGAGGGAAGTAAAAGAAGAACCTAGTAATGTCGGATTTTGGACTACAGTCTGACAAAAAAAAAATCATTCTAGAAGTGGAAGAGTCATGTTACTCACAGTGTAGAGTTCATTGGTCACCTTCAGGAGTTCTTCATGCATCTGAAGTCCAATTTCCTTACTCTGGAACACAAAACAAAAACATTAAGTTGAAAAAAGGTAAGTTTGTTGCAAAGGAAAGAACTAAATGAACATGCAGGGTGGGCTTTTAAAATGTTATCAGAGCTTATTTGACACTGCATTCAAGTTATTGTTACATTTCACCCTATAAAGTGTTTGAACTGCACTTTATAGTGCTGTAGGTGAACTTGCCCACTGCAAAGAGTCTGTACGAGAGGCATTTCTATGTTATTAGCACACTGTCAGAAAAAAAATAAATGTTAAACAGAACTACAATTAGTAGAATCATATATGGGCATCTTAGCAGTTAGAACAATAAAGCACTACTGTACAAGGTTGGGGGAGAAAAATGAAAGATAGACCTTTTGACAAGGAATAGAGGGGGGAAATGGTCATTTAAGTTGTTACATTTTTTCCAAATTTATTTTTTAATTTGTCTGCAAAAGAATATTGTTAATCCACTGCAGATGTAGTACCAACTTTATTATAGCCACATTTTTCACATGGCTTACATGCTTCCTGAAGTCTGTTCATGCTTTCCTCACTTTACAAAAGAGCGGGAGAATTTTTGCAACAGAGTTAGTTTCTGGTAATTCAATTAAAAAAAAAACTCTTCTGAATGTGTTCCCAATTTCCTGAACAGCTATCCAGATGGTTTTCAAAGTTCTTGTTCTGCTCTGCAGTGGTGTTGCTTTTTTAAGCAGTATATACATTTCAGTCATGAATGTCATTTGGAGGAAATAAAATTGCCTTGGGTTAGAGAAATGCCTTCTGTACTTTATTTATAAATGTAGCTACAAAAGCTTTCTGTCCATTTTTCTTCAGAAATTGAATTGGTATAATGCCAAAAAGGATGAAAATCACCATGTAGGCTCTGCTTCTCTCATTCAGAAATGTTAAGTCCAAATTACATGTGTTCTTTATCTTGAAACAGGCAGTAAATAAATGAACAATTAATGTAGTTCTCACAAACAGCAGATGAGGTAGCAAGGCATGTAACTCCACAGACTGGTCTCCTCCAGCTATTGTTGGACCATCAGTGTCAGTGAGCATGGCCAATGGTCAAGGATGATGGGGCTTGTAGGCCAAAAACATCTGAAGGTCACCAGGTTGGAGAAAGCTGTTCCAAGAGTTCTAAAGTCCAAGGTTCAATTGCTAATGAAGCTAGCAAAGGATGTCAGATAGCAGGATTGTGTGACTCCTCCGCCTGAGATCTTAAAGATCCACTTCCAGGGCAGAGGAGATGGTTATAGGCTAGAAAGACCAGTGCTATCAGTCCATTGAAGCCAGCTTCAGGTGTTCATATATGAAAAACTCCATGTTCAGCTGGAAGTGCTGAATATATGAAAAGTTGACACTGCTCCCAAGATACACTCTCTTCTATGACTTAGAAGTTTAAAACAGGAGGTACCAGTGTTCTAAATCAGCAAGAGGAGCCTTCTCAACTGCATGCAGTGATGAGAAAAATGTATTCTGTACATTTCCATTGATTTTTTTCACAATTTGCAGGAGCAAAACATGGCACTGAAAAAGCTTGGGGCCAAATCTTGTCTTAAGTTAAAGCCCCACTTAATTTGCTTAAAGGAGGGTATGTCCGGTGGACTTACATCTTAGGGTTTCTGTATACTCTATATAGCCTCACCTACAAACTTGATGTAACCCCAAAATAAACCTGAATTTAAAATATGCTAAAGTGGGGATAATCTACCCCCCCCCAAAAAAAAACAACTGGAAAGGAGGGGGAAGAATGGCATTGCTGAAATAGGAGTACAGAGGAGTACAGAAGAAACATAGGCATATATATGAAAGGGCATAAGGAAAGCATCTCATGATATTAGTTATGATTAGTTTATGATTAGTTCACATCATAAAGCTATTTTTTAAAGTCCCCAGGAATGGAAATGAGTGGCTCATACACTTCATTGGAGAAGTTAAAGAATGTAATGTAGCTGGAATTTTGGGCAAGTGTGTCCACTCCACACACATCCCTAAAAACAAACAGGGAGTGCAAATGAAAGGGGGTGGGGGAAGCAGTTGAAAGATGACTAATTATGCTCAGTAGGCACAAAATGCTGACTGACTGATTGATTGACTGATTGACTGACTGACTGTTGCAGTGGGGGGGGGGACAGGGAGGAATCATGTGCCTGAAACTCTGACCATAAAAACAGCGCACGCTGCAATATTTTGTTGTGAGGCCCTACATGTTCTTTATAATTTGAACAGAAACTTTTAAAATAGATTTCTTCCAAAACAGTGGCACACAACAAGCAGCTGGTATAATTTCATATTCCAGAATTTTATCACATGGTTGGCCTGAACCAAGAGATCCCACATCTGACAGGAAGTCCTATAATTGAAGACATCTGGGTAAGCCATCTCCTGCCACTAGCAAAGCCTACATTACTAAAAATAAGGTGTTTGATCTGGAGCATATACAGGCAGAGAAAAAAATGGCTCAAGACAGACAGATGCAGAGAGAGGGGGGGATTTCTTTAAAAGCTAATTCAAGTTTACTCCTTATTACAACAGAGGATTCAAATATGATGAAATCAAAAAACATTTTCAGAAGTGATGAACGTTCAACATATGTCGAACGTTCCATCTGTGCAAGTATTTCCGCTCACCACAGAAGAATCCCCACTTCCCTCCCGCTATGTGAGGTTTCATGGGTTTTCCTGACCCACCCAAGCCAATTGGGGGTGGGGGTGGGGAGGAAACCCTGTTGCACAAACGTAAAGAAGCCTTTATGCACAACATCCACGGACATAATTCATTAGGTGACTCCGGTGCTGATAAGTGCTTTCCATTTCCACAAAATATCAGTTGCATAAACATGCTAATGTGTCCAATACATGAAAGGAAACTCATTGTTAGGACAAGGAGAGAGGGGACCATTCTCCTTCAAATATCAAATCAGACTGAGCTATTCTGTGCTTCACCTCTGACACTTGTTGCTAAAGTGGCATATCCCTCTGCCATTTTGAATATTTCCCCAGAACCCTGGCTCAGAATCTCTCCATTTTGCCTGGCCTCATTGAACATCATTTGCCCAACGTTCTTCAGAGACCCTATTAGCCTTAACCCTTGTTAGCTTGCATCCACTATTTGCTAATACTTTTGCATAGGGATGTATTATTCATTTTTGTTTATTTAAATGATTTATATACCATCCTTCAAGAACTTCCCCATACAAGCGATTTTCTTTCAGCCCTTGAAAATAGCAACAGCATTATTTCTTTTGGTCTGTTGATATGCAAAAATGGGTATCAGGTAAAAACAACTGGATGCAAAAGGGGGGGGGGAATAGTAGAAAGAATTTTTTTTTTATTTCAGCTTTCATGTCCCAACTGCCTTAAATCACACATTACCTCTGAGTGACATTTTGTTTTTAAAAGAAAATGTTTAGCAGGAAAGGTGACAGCTCTAGCAATACGCCTGGAATGTTTTCATTGCAAGGATTTGTGATTTTTGCTGGCCCACAGCCTCAGTGTTTAGCTTTCAATGTACTCAGCTATAAACCTTTCCAAGGAAAATTTACTACCTTGCTACAGAGGACTTATGCAGCAAGAAACCACAGCCACTAGAGGACAAGTGCCCTTTGTCATTATAACTTTGAACAGCCACTGGAACAAGCAAAGCAGTATTACTACTAAGTATTACAAAGGTCTTGGAAGACAAGTTTAATATCAACCTAAGCCACCCCATCAATGGAAAAGTCACTGGTATGAGATTATAAAAGCTCAGTGTAACTAATGAGAGGCCTTGGGGCTTGGATCTTGAGAATGGATCATGTATCTCAGGCAAAGGTTGTTATAACAAGTGGCCTAGCCTAAGACAGATGTGAGTTTGGCACACATCAGCAACGCAATCCTAAGAGGGGGGGGCGGATTCCGAAGTTAGATCATAAATCTAAGCTCCGGCAGCAGAATGTTCTTCCGTGCTCCACTATGCAACTCTAGCCTAAACCATGATAAATTATTATCATTATTAAAGAATCATAAAGTTGGAAGAGACCACAGGAGTCATTTAGTCCAACCCCCTGCAATGCAGGAATCCTTTGCCCAGCATGGGGCTTGAACCCACAGCCTTGAGATTAAGAGTCTCAAGTTCTACCGACTATCATTTTCATCACCATCCACCCTGAACCAGCAGGTCCCAGTGGGAGTTACAACCATTTAAAATTCAGTATTAGAATCAGTTAAAACAAATTCTAGTCACACACCTCAGGTGTCAAAGGCCAGAGTAAAGAAGTGCAAAGTTCAGCATATGTCAGAAACTGTATAATGAAGCGGCCAGACGCACCTCTGCTGGGGAGGGAATTCCACAACCCAAAGCCACCCTGCTGGAGTTCTGAGGGCAGTGAAACTACCAAGAAGGCCTCACTGCCAATCTTAACACCTGACAGGAGATGATCTTTCTTGTGCCTTATGCATAAAAAGAGCCCTTCTAGGTCAGGCCAATTGCTCATCCAATACAGCATCCTGTTCTCACAGTAGTTAGGCAGAAGTCTATGGGAAGCCTTAAAGCAGGATGTGAGTGGAACTGCCTCTGACAGTGAAGACAGAACACAGCCTTACCTTCCATGAGTTTGACTAATTCTCTTTTTAAAGTTGGTGGCCCTCACTACATCTTGTGGTCATTACATACAGTCATAACAGAGTACTTCACACAACATGTTGTTAATGTGAAGTACTTTAGGATGACTGTCTTGTATCTTCCAACATCCAGCTTCGCCGAAGAGAAAAGCTTCATTGTACCATGTACTGGCTCCCAGTACGTTTCCGAGCACAATTCAAAGTGTTGGTGGTGACCTTTAAAGCCCTAAATGGCCTTGGCCCAGGGAGTGTCTCCACCCCCATCACTCAGCCTGGACACTGAGGTCCACCTCCAAGGGTCTTCGGACAGTTTCTTCACTGTGGAACGCCCTCCCATCAGATGTCAAGGAGATAAAAAACTACACAACTTTTAGAAGACACCTGAAGGCAGCCTTGTATCGGTAAGTTTTTAATGTTTGACATATTCTGCTGGAAGCCACCCAGAGTGGCTGGGGAAACCCAACCAGATGGGCGGGGTATAAATAATAACATTTGGAAAAATATTTGTGAATTTTTAAAAATACTAGTGACCTCAAATTGTGTATGTCTACAAAATATACTGGATAATATTTTTTAAATATTTAATATACTCCTTGTTATCAATAGAACTCCTTGTTGACATGTTGACGTCTTCTAATAAAGCTTTCTATGTTGAGCATCATTTTGATGCTTTGTTTCCTTTTGCGGGAGAGGGTATCAATATTTTTCGTTCTGCCCCTCCCTTTTTCTTCTTTGAATGTTAAGTTAAAGCAAGGCATGATTCTATCACATTGTATACTTGTAGAAAACATGTATCATAGGAAGAATTATAATATTGTTATATCTAGCTAGAAGAAACACTAGTGTAAAAACACTGGAGTGAGCTTGAAACATTATCAGCTGTAATTTTAAACCACTACTATCAGAACAATATGCCACATCAACAGACAGACAGATTACAAGCTTTCATTCTTATAAGAGAATATGTTGCTGTTACTTATTAAATTTGTATTCCACCCTTCATCCGTAGATCTCAGAGCGGTTCACAACATAACAATACAAGATTAAAACAAACAAACACAAATTACATAATAAAAGCAAGAATAAAAACAAACCAATAATCCCCGCTCCCCGGAGGGCAGGAAGGAGGCAGAGTTGTTACATTGGCTTAAAAGCAGAACTATGTCTGTTGAAATGGAACTTCATTATCACCATAGCATGCCATCTAAAGCCCAGCAATAAGAACAGAAACACAAATGGGTGTTTTTTTAAAGCTGATTTTGTATGAGCCAACTATGACTGTTAGTAGTAATCAAAATGCTAAGATTGTGTTCATGGAAGACAATCTTACTCGGCTAAGAATGATCGTCAAAGAAGAAGAAAGAAGAAGGCAAGATGCTAAACAGATACCCAGGAATTCCCTTTCACTTGCTCAGCAGAAATCATTTGCACCATTCTATTTTACAGAATCCAAAGCACTTGCGTTAATATTAGGGGACATGAGTTTCCAACAATCAAAGTGATTTCTCGTTAAGATCATGTCACCACAAGATATTTCCTATCCAGCCTACCACAGAGACCTGTCTGGACAATTAGACACTCTCACATAATCCACTGTCTTGAGATTTTAGCCCTTTATCCTTGCAAAGTGAAATCTATCTCCTATGATTGTGGACAATTAATTATTTATGGAAATGTCACAACACGATGATGCAATGTCTTCTGACACCATAAAACCCAGAGAAGCAGCAATGTAATGATGGGCCTTACTCCAAACCACAGTACACCTCAGAATGGCTATGATTACAGCAATGAAGGCATCCCTGGAAGGAAAGATCTTTCTAGCAAGGAATGGATACAATGGGAAATAAACCCATTTCAAAAATCCACTGTACACAGGATAGATGTATAACCACACACAACCAGCCAAGCCATTGTAGTACCTATATATGTGCATTATCTCCCTTCAGAGGTCAGCAATAAGCACAAGTTAAATGATTTACAAAAAAACCTGTCTGTTTAGAAATTACTTAATTCCTGGTAGTACTTGCATTACCACTAGTTATAAGGAGGTTACCATGAAATAAACAACATTTTCCCCACTACTGTAGTCTGAAAATAAGCTGAAGTAGAGCTGGGTTTTTTAAGCATTGCTTTTGCAATATAATTTCACCATAGTACTAATAGAGAACACCCCTATTTTGTGAAACACAGTGATGGTCAAAAAAATTATACTTTTATATTATCTGCTGAAGAACCAGAAAACTGGCAAAGAAAAGTGTTTTGTGTAATCTGTCTCCAACACTCCCATTACAATCATGGGTCCAATTTTGTAATGCATCAATGT
This sequence comes from Lacerta agilis, assembly GCF_009819535.1. Lineage (NCBI taxonomy): Eukaryota > Metazoa > Chordata > Lepidosauria > Squamata > Lacertidae > Lacerta > Lacerta agilis. The sequence continues at coordinate 85,808,105 of NC_046313.1, read as the reverse complement.
AACAAATAGAGGACAAGATAATGATCAGACAGTGGAGATCTAAGATTACTGATGAAAAAGCCTTGGGGTCATTTTAGCCATTTAGTCTTCAGTCTCTATCTAATCACCAGCAAGCAGTAAATGTACCAACATTATGAATCATAAAATCTCCAATAGTGATTAGGCAGGGTAGCTCCTAGGTATCTGAAGGTGCTGGATGCTCTTTACTCCTTATTTGTTTAGCAGTTTTGTTGTCCTTAATTCTTTCCTTGGCTCCTATATAAAACTCCATCGACTTTCCTTCGTGCTTTGGTTGGATAGTGGCCTTTAGTACTCAACAAAGAATAACATTTTCTTTTCCTGTTTCCTTCTTTTACACTGATTTCCCCTCACCACATTATACCACTACAATAACAGTGCATTAAAACTAACCAAATATGGGACAAAATAACCCCATATACCTTGGCAGTTAGAAACACATACCAGCAGCACCATGTTCCTTACACCTTCACCTCAAGCATGCCCAATAAATCAACCTGCCCTCACCCCTAGGCATGGATATTTGGAAGTAGCAGGCTATTTGCTACATCAATCATGGGGATCTACGTCTACAATTGGCATAAAGGCGCACCGGGAATTACTATTCCTTGAAACTCCTTTTGCCAAAGCCATACCCACAGAATAGCAAATGGAAGAGCAGTTGTGCAACAATTGTACCTACAATAAACAGGATCCTTTAACAGCTGTGTATCTCTGAGTGAGTCAATGACCACCTGCCAGTTTATGGTGGTGGTGTGCATTTCTTCAGCTTGGTTTAAGAAATTCTCTTCTTTAACAGTAGAAAACACTGTGGCATGAAATGCTGATGAAGAAAAGGCTTAAACTTAAGGAAGAGACATTGGATCAGCTGCCCCTTCTTTTATACAGTATACAGTAGTTCTCTCTAAGTGATACCACCAATTGGATATTTCCAAGAGCTACTTCAACGGTTCTTAATGTGGTCCGTAGACCCCTATGGGGTCCACAGGTGGGCTTCAGGGGGGTCTGTGAACTGAGCTCAAAAAGGAAACCAATTTCTAATGCAATAAAATAAACTGTATGCAAAACGTTTCCATGTACGTGTTAATGTGCAATTTTCTGGGGAGGACGGCCATAGCTTTCACCAGATTCTTAAGGGGATCCATGCCTCAATGAAGGTTACAAACCATTACAGGATTTCCTACAAAAAAAACACTTCCTATTTAAGGTGGTGGGGAGCAAAAAAACTTGGGTATATAACTTATTAGAGTTCCATAAATATTTACTGTGCTCTGTGTACATGCTCTTGGAAGCTGTGACAAGCATACACACACCATAGCTACATATAGCAAAATAACTGTGCACAATCATCCTACTACATGATTACGCCTGGTTTTAAAAAGAACAAACATACAACACAGTCTAATCATGTAGGTCAGATTTTGTATGGAATTTACAAAATGTTAGTGCATTTCTAGCAAACTTCTACAAGGGGAGACACAAGAGAAGGCTGGGGTGTTTTGTGGTTAGTTGGCAGCCCAATGTTCCACAGCTTCCAAGGGGACTCCAGAAGCACCTGGGCATAGGAAAATGAATGGGTGAGGACATTTCTTGAAATCACTGAAGGGAGCACAACACAGCTTAACATGGTTTGCCTTAGCTCATCAATATGTTAAACCAATAAATGAAATGTGGCAAGGATGAAGAGTGTTAAGAATGACTTTGAAAGACGAGTAACATGTGTTTATTGATCATCTCTAGCTCCATGCAAACAAGTTAATTCACTGAAGTACTTTAAAATGGGGGGCAGTTAATGATAGCCATATTGTCTACTTATTTCTGAATAATTCCGCCACTTCAAAAATATCATATACTGTAGAACTTAATGGAGTTTACAGTTCCAGAGACAAAAACAGGTAATGGGTGGTCTCAAGGGAAGTAAAGGAGAAAAAGCTCCAAGGATAAACACTACCAGCAGATTGCTAAAGGCTAATAAAGCAAGGATAAATTATGGATGTTTTTATATATCCCTCATGAAAATATATCCCATCATGAAAATACCCATTTGCAATGGAAAAATTCACCACACGTTATCATTCCTGTATGTATGTCCCCACAAGATGTCAAAACCAATTAATAATGGCTCAAAGGGGGAAATTAAAAGTGACATCTCTGAAACAAAATGTTGCTCTAATTTACCATCAGAGCAATCTACAACAGCTGTAGAACAATTAGGGCTGTTCTTAACCCTTCTAGTGCTACCTAGCCTGCACAATTATTTTTAAAACGAGCTTGAGCATGGCCTCCACAGTATGAAAGTTGGAAGAACTGGAAAAAAAAACCACTGAAAAATAAGTACCAGGAAACAATCTTGCATTGACGCAGCAGATGGGTCTCATTCACTTAGCCATTTAAGGTAGAGCTGCCAGATTATCTACCTCCTCAACATCCGCTTGATAAAACAATTTTGCATTTGTGTTTTCTTTTGTTTGCTGATGTGAGCTGGCATGACTGGATACAGTGGGTATGTCCTGTAGGTTTTTAAAAAAGTGGAGTGGGAAATACTCATGTGACAACATTGCAAGGAAATGTCTTGAAAAATATTAAAAGACTAGCTATTTCCAGGACAAATTAACATGTGAAAAGGACTCTAGTGCGTGTGTGTTTTTAAGTCACATTGTCACACATGTTATTAATCTGATTTATGAGCTGATCCCTTTAAAAAGTATGCAAATCATGCCTGATTATGAAAGCCTGGCCCAGATGGTGTTCTTTATTCTGGTCAATAATATTATGGCTTCACACCTGCCTTGGCTTTCCCAAATCTTACAATAACAAACAAATAAGCACACAAATAAGAAAGGAAAGGCTAATAATGATACACAATGGATGAAAGCCTAGGAAAAGACTAGCTCCAGAATGCAAGGTGTGCACACAACAGTGACAAAATTACAGCACAAAATAAGCTGTTTAAAAATGGTTTTAGCTCATCGTTTCCCAGAGACTTGCGAGCTGTACTGAGACTTCAGCCTTAAGTGACATGTTGTGAATAGAATCTCAGATGCACACTCAACACAATAACTCTGCTTTGCTCCGATTAAAAGCAGGTGCTGTGTGTGGTGAGCTGTGGATGGCATCAAGCTAATGCTACCTCTGGTTCATGCCAGGAACATATCAGCTTGGGGTGATGGCAGAGGGGCGCTTAGTTGAGCATACAATGGAAACACAGATCCCATTGGTTATGCCAGGAAAGCTACCATTCTAAAGGAATTGCCTAAGAACCACTGCCCAAGAAAATAAACTGTTAAAGCTGTCAATGCTTTAATGAGCTGAACGAGCACAGACTCCAGCTCCCTCTCAGGAGATGTCCACACTTCCATTCGCCCTGCTGCTTCCCGCAGGGAAAGCCACAGTGTGCTGCTAAATTGGAGCCAACGGCAATTAGATTTTCCCACAGATTGCTGTTTGTTCCAGTTCAGTTGCAAAGAGCCTGTGTTCCCAGGAAAGTTGCGGGGCAAACGCAAAATCTCTTGGATTCGTGCTTTATAGGTACGGGGCAAGCTGAACTGTGGCTGGGCCTACACTCCAGTCAGAACACCTGACTCAGTCAAAAGGGTCTGACAATCCAACATTCCACTGCTCTCGGAATGCCCACCAAATAATTCCTCACAGCTTGATCTTTTTTATTCCAATGATTCATATAAAAAGTGGCCTTTAATGCCAACTGACATAATGGGAAACCTCACAGGGTGCATAGTCACCTCTCTGGTAACAATACAAGTCTAGAAGTTTCTTGGTAGAATGTCACCTGAAGAACCTCTATACATTGTATCTGCCAGGCCTCAATTAGTAGTAAACAGACAGTCTCCTCATACTGACCAACCAAATGGTTTTATAACAGAACATTTAGGGTTTGTCCACACTTGTCCCGTGCCTATAAAACACAACGCAGGTGGCACTGTGGTCTAAACCACTGAGCCTCCTGGGCTTGCCGATCGGAAGGTCGAAGGTTTGAATCCCCGCAATGGAGTGAGCTCTGCTGATCTGTCCCAGCTCCTGCCAAACTAGCAGTTCGAAAGCACACCAGTGCAAATAGATAAATAGGTACTGTTGTGGCAGGAAGGTAAACCGTGTTTCAGTGCGCTCAGATTTATTTCATGGTGTTCCGTTGCGCCAGAAGTGGTTTAGTCATGCTGGCCAAAGGACCTGGAAAGCTGTCTGTGGACAAATGCCTGCTCCCTTGGCCTGAAAGCAAGATGAGCGCCGCAACCCCATAGTCGTCTTTGACTGGATTTAACTGTCCAGGGGTCCTTTACCTTTACCTTTTTTATAAGGCACAAGTCTGAGCAGTTTTCTAGACACAGGTCCAAGCGGTTTCGCATTTGCCCCACAGCTTTCCCCTAGAAAACATGCTCTCTACTGCTGAATCAGAACAAATGACAATCCACAGGGAACCCAACTGCCGCCATTTGATCTGATTCAGCAGTTAACTGTGGGTTTTCCCAGGAGAAGGCAGTGGGAGAGAGGAAGGTATGGACGAGCCCTTACATACTGTATGTAATTACAGGTAGGTAGCCGTGTTGGTCTGCCATAGTCGAAACAAAATAAAAAATAAAAAAATTCCTTCCAGTAGCACCTTAAAGACCAACTAAGTTTGTTCTTGGTATGAGCTTTCGTGTGCATGCACACTTCTATTATACAGTGTCAGTTTCTCCACAGTTAATGACAAGGGAACCCCAGAATACAGTTTTCTGAAAAGTCCCATAAGAGAACCGTTTCAGATTCATTTGCTCTGGCACTTTGCCCCCAAAGTTCTCTCAGCAGTGCTTCATTATGTGGCACTCACTCTCTCAGGAGGCTATTGAGTGTACAATACAATAAATCAGATCAAATTAAGTGACACAAACATTTGTTTACCTTTTTAAATAGCCGGATGACATCCTCACTGATCTGGGAGAGTCTGACAATGACATTGTTCATGAAGATGTCATTCAGGGTAGCATGGTCTCTGCTTTCTCTCCGAGTTTGGGTCAGTACCAGATACCAGCAGTTCACGGGAGAAAGAAGGTGCTGATCCTTCCTGTAAGCATACAAATTGATGGTTTAAAAAACATTAGCTCACACACGAGGCCAGTCTTCTTGCTATGAGTAATAATGAGTTCCACTGACTAAAAGTTGCTATCAAAAAGGTTGACCAGGCAAAGAAAGCCTGAATTAACTTTCTATAAAAAGTTATGTGCTTACAGCAGTTCACTAGAAGAATCTAAAGCCAATATGATGATACAGTTCACAGATAATTATTATTATTTTTTTGTAAATAAAAATGAACAAATTCGGGAATTAGGAGTGGGCAATAGTTATGCCCTTTTTATACTAACAGCCCAATAATATACCATTGGAACTATGCCCTGTTTTATTCAATGTAGCTCACTTTCAAAATCTGTGCATTAGCAAACAATATACCATAATAAAGTGTTTGCTTTATGATACCAAGCAAGGTAAAAAGGAAACCATTTCCACTATGAAGTCTAATAACATACTCCAAACAAATTGGAAAATGTTCTTTTTCAAAATACACTTCATTCCAGCATTGACGTTTTCAGAATAAAAACAAAATTCCATGAACACAGGTATATATTTAACTTCAGTTTATATTTAACCTAGCCAGATGGGCGGGGTACAAATAAAATAATAATAATAATAATAATAATAATAATAATAATTCAGTTCCCAAATAAAATTGAATCTTTTTTAAGCCAAGTTGACAGGTATACCCCAGCATGTGGTCTAAATGTAATCCACACCAACAAAGCAATACTCATTGAAGAAACAGATACTATGCACATGTTCAGCTGGGTACAGTTAAAGGTCAAGAGAGGACCAAGTTAGTTTCACTTTTTTGACCAGTCAATTCCTATTCCCAGAAGTCTCTGACTATAAATCACAACCGTAAACTGATTTGCCACACGCAGAAAAATAATCAGCTCCATACACGCCTTTTATTTATATACTGCCAAATGACTTTGCCTCAAAAAGGCTAACAAAATTTCCAATAACACCACAAATAAAAACAGTAAATACAATGAAGACAAACAAGCCAATAAAGAAAAGCTGATAAAACAATAAACATCAAAAAAGCCCTTCAGATGTCATAAAAGGGCCAATATAGTAGGATGGACTTTATCTGGTGCCTTAATGATAGCAATGAAGCCACCAAGCAAACATGGCAAAGGAGATTCCTCCATTTGTGTGCCACCACTGAGAAGGCCCTCTCTCCAGGAGCTACCAAACTAGCCTCAGAATGTAGAGGCACCAAGTGGTGGACTTCATAAGAAGTGAATTGATAGTCAGGTTCAAGTAGGAGGAGGTGTAAGGGCACTTAGGAGTTGAAAGGGTCAACACCAGCCCCTTGAAGTAAACCTAAAAACAAACCAAGAGAACTATACTCCCAACAGCAAAATGCTCTGTTAAAACATACACACAAATAAAACCCCATTGTTTATGCATCAAAAGCCTGTCCAGTAACATACCTAGGATTCTATTTTTATTATCACATATCCCCTTTGAAGCAGACTACATTGAAAAATTGCCATCTAAGCCAAGCTTCAGATCTGACAAGGGTATTATTTGACAAAATTAACAACTGCTCTTGCACTTTTCTCTTTTCTTCTTTTTTTTGCAAATTAAAATTGAAGTGCAGATTTTAACTCTACTGTGTATGTTCCGCTCCACCCCCACCCCCGCCCCTGCAAAAATAGCAGCCTTGGAATGTGAGCTCCTTGGTCCAAATGCCTATCCAACACACACCCAGTTCAGCTTTCTCTTCCCAGCTTTAGAAGCCAGACAAGAGGCTGGATGCCAAATCACCCAGAACCACTGTCTTGTTGAGGAAAGAAAATTACAATGAGCAATATTAGACCAATTCTTTGCCATTAAGCAGTCTCAACAAGTCCCTAGAGAGCAGTCAAGACCCACAACGAACATCTCATCAAGTCAAGAAGATTATTTGCCGACAAAGCAATGCAGCAAGATTTGGAAACTATGCAGTAGGGAACAATTCTGCATTAGTGGGGAGAAGGACTAGGTGAATTATTAGGGTTTTTCCATTTCCCAGGCCAGCTATCCTGACAAACCATTTAGAGGCCTCCTTTTGTTATGGACATTGTTGGCTGTACTGCCAGTCATAGTTTTGAGTCAGAGAATATTGCAGCTTACTTCCATTCATTTAAACTGCAATAGTGCACAAGGGCTACAAATTAGAGATTGGAGACCAAGTGGAGGATTGGGCCATGAGCCAGCTTTTATTGTATCCATTTATATAAGAAAACGAGTTCAAATTCTAGATGAATAGAAGCTGAATACAACTAACCAGACATGCATGGAAGTCCACTAATAGCTCAATAAGCCACTTGTTTTTGCTGCCTACACCCAGGACAGCAAAAATGGAGATGTTTTCAAACACCTGGCTGGACCAATGATGTGACTATGACTGGCACTATTGCAAACCATGTGCCATGAGTTGCACAGCCCCGCTCAAGTCCAAGGACATCAGTAAATAGGCATGTTCCATTCTGCGGTATTATAACATACCATCATTGGCCAAGAAAACAGAGGAAATTGAGTTGTTGTTTTTAGTTTACTGTATACCTATGTTGCAACACACTTCACTTGTAGCGACTGGCCAAAAAATACTGGGCTGCAGTAAACATACACCACTTTCTTCTCCCTGTAGCAGTTTGCATGATTAACATTAGCCACACTTGTTCATTCTATGCTGCCAGCAGTATCTTCTTTTCCTTTCCTAGCATCACTGTCAAGAAGCAGAGGCTGAAGTTACAGCCCTGCATTCCTATACGTTGTGTGTCTTGCAAAGTGTTAACTAAAGCCTGGCAACGCAGCTCAGCCACTTGCGTATCAACAAGCAAAAAATGCAAATCCATCTCAACATCCCTGATGTAGCAGAAACATTTTTACACGTTTCACTGATGTTCATTATCAATACAATGAACACCAAGCAGCGAAAGGATGACAAATGCTAGGAATGTGTAGCACCACACTGTTCTGATCTGTCTCTACCCATCTTATTAGCCGGAAAACATTCCATTTCTCAAGAGGATTTCTAACTAACGAGGAGGCACTGATAATCATCTGGATTCCTTCTACACAGATACACATACACACCCAGTGTTATGCATGAGCTTGGCAAAAAGAACCGCTCAAAGAAGCCATTTCCACAAATGAATATTTGAACCTTATGGCTTCATGGGGCTTTAAACAAAGCCATCATGATTAATGAAATTTTAATGGTTCTAAGGAAAACTGCCATGTTTTCTGGAGCATTTTCCCAGTGCACAGGCTGCTCTTGGTAATGTTTGCAAAATGCACAACATTGCAAATACTAACAAAACCCCATATATAGGAGTATCTCAAAGGACTTATTATTCATTCTCAACACAACTCTAAATGTGTGACCACTAAGCTTATTATATTTTCCTATGTTCATAAGTTGAAAAAGGGTTTGAAAAACCATGGAATAAGCAGTGTTCATGACCTTTAGAAGAACTAACTGAGATAATTAAAGAAGAGATAATTATCTTTTTATTTTATACCCAATTCAGAATATACCTAAAACAGACACGAAATTTAGCTGCTCTAGTCTTATTAGTATCAGGACTTAGTGTAATTGTTGGCTGTGGAGTCTTGGGACTACATTCCCCCAAAGCCCCTGCTGCTGAACTGACAAACCACAGCAGCCTGCGCCATCCTTTGGGTTTCGCTGCAACCATCTACTTTTACCTAACCCATTAAACTATTTGTTGCTGTTAAGACACTTGACACAAGGGTTAATGCAGACACTGGTTAATGCCAACACTGAAGTACTTTCAACACTTGCTTCCAAACTCAGTTTATGGCTTACATTGTCATACACCTGTTGCAACATAATCCTAATTTTACTTTTCAATAAACATGCATTTTCACAATCATTAAGTGCTGCTGGATCCTCTTAGAAAGCTAGCACTTGAAAACATAGCTCACAAGGCGTGCAATCACCTCAAAATATTCATGGAAAAACATTTTAATAAGGGGTCTTGAAGTCCATATTTACGCACAAACTACTACAAAATTCTAGTCCATTTATTTAGACTGGGTTAGTTCATCCCTGGCCTCATGCGACCCACAAGTAAATTTTCGTGGACCTCCAAGGCCCCACCAGTTTGTGCAATGGCAGAAAACAAGAAAAAGTAAAGTAGATCTAACATTGCAGTTGTTGTTGTTGTTCAGTCATTCAGTCGTGTCCGACTCTTCGTGACCCCATGGACCAGAACACGCCAGGCATGCCTATCCTTCACTGCCTCCCGCAGTTTGGCCAAACTCATGTTAGTAGCTTCGAGAATACTGTCCAACCATCTCATCCTCTGTCGTCCCCTTCTCCTTGTGCCCTCCATCTTTCCCAACATCAGGGTCTTTTCCAGGGAGTCTTCTCTTCTCATGAGGTGGCCAAAGTACTGGAGCCTCAACTTCAGGATCTGTCCTTCTAGTGAGCACTCAGGGCCGATTTCCTTGAGAATGGATAGGTTTGATCTTCTTGCAGTCCATGGGACTCTCAAGAGTCTCCTCCAGCACCATAATTCAAAAGCATCAATTCTTCGGCGATCAGCCTTCTTGATGGTCCAGCTCTCACTTCCGTACATTACTACTGGGAAAACCATAGCTTTAACTATACAGACCTTTGTCGGCAAGGTGATGTCTTTGCTTTTTAAGATGCTGTCTAGGTTTGTCATTGCTTTTCTCCCAAGAAGCAGGCGTCTTCTAATTTCGTGACTGCTGTCACCATCTGCAGTGATCATGGAACCCAAGAACATTGGAACATTGGAGTAGGTGGAGAGCTTTAAAACATTATCTTGACTGCAATGCACCCCCATCCAAAACATCTTATCACATTTATGACCGCTGATTGGATGAGGAGAGGTATTTTGTGTGTGTGTGTGTGTGTGTGTGTGTGTGTGTGTACATGCGCACGCGCATGTGCACACACACACAGGGAAGTTGGACCAAGGATAAATGGTGCTCTCAGGTAAAAAAAGAAAAAAGAATCAGCCACACATGATCTACCTGTAGATAAAGAACATCCAAGCAGTGACCCAATCTTTCTATGACATCTGTGTCACTAAAATATACCTACAACCACAGGGGAAATTTATTGATTGTAATTATGCTTCAGCATAAATCTCTTCCCCCCCTTCTTTTCTGCAGCAACACATGTGGATATTTAATTAGTTTCTTTAACTTCTAGCTGTCCTTACAGTTCGCAAAGAGTGCTTTCCAGGCAATGGGCACCAATGAAACTCACTACAAATAATCAAGTGGCGTACATGACCATGAATCCTCAGTTAACTATAGGACTGGAAGCAAACATTTTCATGGCTCTGAAGTCTGCTATCACAGCTTAGGAAACCCTCCCACATGGAAAAGAAGATTTCAGCTCAAAAGCGTAAAAGAAAGCACCATTTCCAGACATGAACAGAGGATTGCTTCCATTCCTAGCGAAGCTCGTCTAACATTTTGGCCTGAACAGAAGTTCTGAGCTACGCTGACACCAACAGAAATGCTGCTTTTTTAAGCTCTCCACAGTCTATAACAGAACAGCCAATGACAACACAAAGTGAGCCCCGGGGAACCAGAAGTGCACCAGTTGTTTAATGCCCCTTCCTTCAAGGCATCGCTACTAAACCTTGCATAGGTCATTTGCCAACAGAAGAATTTGACAATCCAGCTGTTCTGCATGCTCAACAATCTGGGTAACAATAGAAGATACCCAAGAGTGAAGGTCCAAAATGTGAGGAGTCAGCTATTATCTGTGTACAGTACAGAAACAAGTATCAAGGCTGCCCGCCAAAAGTTTTGCAAGGTAATCCGGCAATTGCGGAAAGGGCAGGGGAAAATAGTAGGCCTGGTGGTGCTGAAGATTATTAATGTATAAAGCAAATAAATGGTTCAGTTTTGTTAAGCTCATTTTCCATTTTCCCTTTGAAACCATAATGTTCAATAATATATTACTGCTGTTTAAAATTGATGAACCACTTTATAAGCCTCAGCAGCTTCTTCACTTCCAATCTACTATCTTAGAGGCCTCCAAAAAGTGAGGAGGGGGGAGTCTCATGACTTTATTAAGGCTTTCCTAGACACATGAAAACACCTTTCAGCTCAATGAGCAGCAGCCAGCCAACACAGCAGCTACAAAGTGTAACAGAGCTACCTGTGGCCTCACCAGCATCCCAAAAAGACTGAAGCATTCAGAAGCAGACAATATTCACTGAACTACAAAATTAAGCCCACAAGATGTTGAACTATCAGGGCAAGTAGAACATTGATACATGCTTCTTATGGCTGTGCCTGTTTGAAACAAGTTGATAGGAAACATGTGGAAACATTATTACCCTCTAGACACCATAAGACATCTTCAAATATTTGAAGGTCTCTCACACAGAAGGAGCAAATTTGTTTCCTGTTGTTCCAGAAATGGATCCAAACCACCAAGCAAGTTAAAATTGTATGGAAGGGGATTTAGACTAAATATCAGGGGAAACTTCCCAATAATATGAGCTGTTTTAACAATGGAATGAACTGCCTCAGAAGGTGGAGGACGTTTTCATTTAAAAAAAACCCTATTAAACGAAGGTTGGATGGCCACCCATGAAAGATGCTAGAGTAGTTGATTTGTCAGCAGGTTGGACTCAATCAGGGTTTCCCAAACTTGGGTCTCTTGCTGTTTTTGGACTGCAACTCCCATC